>NW_018405926.1:304240-313390 GCF_002113885.1 Mizuhopecten yessoensis
CGCTGCTTATCCAGATCAATCAAATAAACAACTGCTTTCCATTTCAGCTAAGGAAATAGTGATCTTACCTTGATACATACACTTTCTCAGTTCAGCCCATACCTTATAACTTAGCTCATATATGCTGGCACATATCATGGATTTTGTAAAAGATGTGTGGGGTTCTGGCCTTAAATCCCCCCTCAGTAGATAAATCTAATGTATGTGATACATTTGTATTTACATAATGAAGGTGAATGACAATTTGTTATTTCATGAAAAAAGCAAATGAAAGATGTGGCTACAAAGATGTACATGCAGGGAACAAAAACAGGGTTAAAGCAGGCCAGCTTCAGACATTGGGTATTCTTTACGTACAAAAGCATTACTAGCCTTCCCAGATTTACATTTTCATTACCTTAGAGTGTCAGATACTATATCAGCATATATATTGTCTGAATAATTTTGAATTAAAAGAAAGTAATATTTAGTCACCCTAAAACGCTGTGCTAGGAACCACTTCCTGTGACTCTTCAACATCTGGTCGTCTCAAAAGCGAAAACCCGTGTAAACAAATAGACTTCATCATTGATAGCCGCTCCAGGGACCGATATAATAGAATACCTTTAGTTACACTAGGATACCAATAAAGGGACACACAAGATTTACAGTAAATTAATGCTAGGGCTAACGACCTTTTTACCCACATAATATAAACAAGGTAAGCTCCGTGGTATGAGACCACAACAAAGGCGTAGTGGTATGACAAATACATTATGGTGATAAGTTTCTGCAATTCTGAATGTCTGTGTGACCTGTCTGAACTGATAAACTTACTGTTATGAATATATTTTAATTTAAGTGTTTAATTAAACTAAAAAAAGGAAGACAGTTAAGCTTTTTTATTAAATGCATTTATCACATAACTGACAAATTTTCCTATGGCGGCACGATTGTCTAGTGGTAGGACGCCGGACCCGTGACCGAAGGGTTGCGGGTCCGACTCACGGCACAACACTGTGTTGTATCCTTGAGCAAGATACTTTATTCTGCTTGTTCTAGTCTACTCAGCTGTAAATGAGTACGTGATTGGGCAGAGCTACAATTGTTGAATGCTTGCTGTGAGCGCTGAAATGGCAGCACCGGCTGTATGCTCACAAGAGAGCTGAGAAAGATATTGGCTGGTTGCAAAGGCCCTATCACCACGGATAATAATTTGTGAACCGCTTCGAGACGGGATTTTAAATAGAGGCAGCCATTGCCGACAGGCGGACAGATGACATTGTCGTTTTGATACAGATTTTAGCTGATACATTGTCCTGGTAGTCTAGACGAAAGTCTTACTAAGACCCTTGACCCATTGTCAGGGTCTTTTCTGTATTCATTGAATTAAAGACCGGAACATGAAAGTGGTATTTTCCCTCGTTTTTACAATGGCGCCCACGTAGATGTTCTTTTATGGGGATAAAAAAAAGACAGTGAAAGAAGACGATCCTCGGCGTGGTCCGGACACTCCGGTTCCTTCTGTGTTCTCTCCGGATAATATTACGACCCCTGGATTCCGGTCTGATCAATTTCCGTTTTATTTTCACGTGTGCCCTGTCAAAGCAGTGTTAGCGCTAGTGAACATGGATTGTCTGTTGTTGGATAGCTGTTCAATTGACACAAGTGCATAGTGAGACACCTCAGGTAACTGATAGAACCTGTGAACTTTCGTTATTATCATTACAGCACAGTGTTATATGTTGATTCGATAAAGAACTGATCAGCTGATCCCTGCTTCGCGTTGTCAATCGTTTTCTGAGGATCATTTATAATTGAACTCTGTGTTGGAATCTACCGTTGTGTTGTCTTATCATTTCTTTGATTAATAATTAATGTGTTAACCCTGCTGAAGCCTGGAGAATGTATAGACATTTGGCAACATATTATATACAGTGACTGTATTACCGATACCATTCGTTTGGAAGGGAAATTAGTTTGAATTGGACAAACTGAACTTTGCTGATTATCATATTTTGTAACTTCCGGTGAAGTTTTTCGTACTTCCGTATCCGGAAACGTTGTTTACATTTTTCGTTGGTTTTCATTCTATAGATAGACAGTACTTACTGCTGTGTTTAAGTAAAATAGAATTAAGTTTGTGTTTACAGAATATTTAAAGATATTGCTTCATAATGTTTTGTATTTATTTTGAATAAGTTGTTTTACTTTTTATTATCATATATACTGTTGGACATTACCCGCCAAATTGTCTTACTTTTGGATGTGTTTTCAATGACCCATTGGGTGTCCTATGTTGTCTGATCTGTGTTAACTAAACATTTTGTGGCTTCACTTCGCGTATTCAGTATTTGGTAAATATTTTGAAGCTGTTTCCCTGTCACAATGATTCGTTCGTTATTTTCATTACATCCTGCTCTGCTTCTACTTGATTCAAATCTAGTATTGATGCATTTTATTTTTGTAACTGTTTAACATTTCATTTGCATTAGACTGTTGTTTTTCATGTTAGGTTAATACACCTTTTGGACCTTATTTTTATTTTGTATTTTGAACTTTATTTTCATGCTTTAGGTATGTAGCACATTGGACTTTGGACTTTTGTTTTATTCTCTTGTTTTCTCTGTCAATTCCCATTCTCACCATGGATGAAGAACAGTGGAATAAGATGGCAGATGTGTTTAAGGAGATGGGAATAACCCCGAAATGTGACTCAGCAGAGGACTTTAAGCAGTGGATGTTTGATTATGTGGCATCAACTGGAACACGCCCAAAGCAATTGCCAGAGGAATCCAAGATTGCAGCCACATCACTTCAAACCAAGGAACATGTCTTAACTCAGCCACCTCGGTTACCATTTTTAGTGGAGACTCCACCTCAAAGGGGAAAGTTCCGTATGAGTTATGGAGATACGATGTGGACTGTTTGTTGCGAGATAAGTCTGTTTCTAGAGAAATGGTGTTTAGGGTAATTAGAAGTTAATTGCGTGGAAATACTGGTATGATAGCAATGCGACTTGGACCTCAGGCATCCATCAGTGATCTACTCAAACACCTTGAAACTAACTACGGTGTGGTAGAGGACCAAGAGGCCCTACTTGGAAAGTTCTTTAGTGCTCATCAGGAGGAATGTGAGGATGTTGCCACTTGGGGTTGCAGAATAGAGGACATCCTTATGAGGGTGTCAAGATGTGAGATGCTGCCCATGGAGAAGCGTTACCAGTTGTTACATAGCCGTATCTGGAAAGGACTTCAGTCACCTTTGAAGGAAAGATCTGCTACTAAGTATGAGTTGATTCGAGACTACAACGAATTGAAAGTGGAATTGAGAAGGTTGGAATCGGAATTAAAGGTTGAGAAGGTAGTGAGTAGAAACACTTAAGCAGCGACTTCAAAGATGATAAGTGGTACCACAACAGATGAGAATCGATTGGATACACTTGAAGGGATGATAAAGCAACTAGCTTCTGATGTGAAGTCATTGAGTTCTAATACGCATCATCAGAAAAAGCCACACACGTCACAGTCTTCTCAGTTCCAGTTTCTGCAACCGGGGAAAAAGAAAGATTATCATACTGGGTCTGAAGCTGCTTCGAGTGGAAATGATCTGGATGACAGTTATGCTGAACCTCAGTGTTGGCGTTGCGGCCAGTATGGGCATTTGCAACTGGGATGTAAAGTGAGGCTGGATCATCAACGCAGAGGTCAGTATGTTAACAGAAGTCGTAATTTAAACGGAAAGGGACCTATGGGAAGGGGGCGGCCATAGGGTTTATTCAGCAGTCTCCAACAGATTCAAAGGAATGTGCTCAACTTGTTGGCTCATCCAATGAGGTTGAGATTCTTATTGCTGGACATAAGATCACCTCATTACTAGACACTGGCTCTACAGTATCTACAGTTGGAGAGTCATTTTATCGCTCACACCTGTCACATTTACCTGTACAACCACTTGATTGTATTTTAAATGTGGAATGTGCGGATGGCAAACCGCTACCCTATGATGGATATATTGAGGTTAGTGTTGAGTTGCTAGGATTGTCTGGTACTCATGTACAGGATTGTATTCTACTAGGTGTACCTGACATTGACTACAACGTAAAGGTACCAGTTTTGTTGGGCACTAATGTTTTAACCATACTCATGGACAAGTGCCATAAGCAGAATGGAGCTCGGTTTTTACAGAGTGCAGATTTGTTTATGCCTTGGTTTTTGGCTTTAGGTGCCTTTCACTTAAAGAAAAGGAGCTTCATAGGAGGAATTTCCGTCTTGGTATTCTCAAATGTGCTGAGGATAAGGTAATCAACGTGAAGCCTAATAAGTTAAGGTGAAGACTTACTTGGATAGTAAACTACCTTATCAGCCAACTTCTGTAATAGTCCAGCCAGCCGAAGAGTGCATTACATCAGAAGGTTTAGACATTACTCCTGGATTGATTTCTTGATTTCTTACCACTGCAACGGTGATCGAAATGTTGATGTGGAGCTTACTAACACCACCAGCAGGTGCATATCTGTGTCACCCAGAGCTTTACTTTGTGAAGTTACACCAGTCACCATTCTAGGCAAGGAAAATCATATGGATGAAGTAGAGGAAATAGAGAACTTGATGGAGAATATTGAGATTGATGAAGACTTTCTCTCATCTACTGAAGTTCGAAAGGGGAGACAACTCATCATGTCATTTCATTTCCAATGCAGTGAGACATAGGATAGATATGCATGACGCGACTCCTATCAAGCAGAGACACAGGAGACTACCACCATCCATGTATGAGGAGGTAAAGAACCATCTTCATACTCTTCTTGACATAGGAATCATCCGTCCATCACATAGCCCGTAGTCTTCGCCAGTCGTTTTAGCCAGGAAGAAGAATGGCGAGTTACGCATGTGTGTTGACTTCCGGGAGATACACAAGAGGACCATACGTGATTCCTATGCTCTACACAGAATTGAAGACATCCTAGAGTGTTTGTCTGGAGCAAAATATTTCACGGTCCTCGATATGAAGTTAGGCTATCACAAGATAGAGGTTGATGATTGTCATAAGGAACGTACAGCTTTTACGGTTGGGCCCCTAGGATTTTATGAATATACAAGGATGCCATTCGGACTGTCGAACGCTCCTGCAACGTACCAACGGTTGATGAAGGAATGCCTAGGGGACCTCCACCTGAGTATCTGCTTACTATATTTGGACGATATGATTATCTTTTCAGATTCCTTTGAGGAACATCTTCGTAGGCTGGAAAAGGTGCTTCAGAGATTAAGAGAATGCGGTTTGAAGTTGTCTCCGAAGAAAGTTCCAAAGGAGAGCTGTTTATCTTGGATATATGATTTCTGAGGAGGGAATTTCACCTGACCCTAGTAAGATCGTTAAAGTTCTTAACTGGCCAGAGCCCACGACTCCAGAGGAGGTTCGTGCTTTTTTGGGCTTCGCTGGATATTACAGGAAGTTAATCAAAGACTTTCCCAAAATTGCTAAGCCGTTGAATGAGCTCTTACCTCCATGTGCCAAGGTTGGAGGGCGTAAGAAAACCAAGAAGAAATCTGACTTCAACTGGAATTGGGGCCAAGCTGAGACGCAAGCCTTTGAGAAACTTAAGGAGTGTTTGTCAACACCGCCAGTACTTGGTTATGCGCAGCCCAACCAACCCTTTGAGCTTCATACCGACGCATGTGGATAGGGATTAGGAGCAGTCCTGTACCAGCGTCAGGATGACAGTCTACGGGTGATAAGTTTTGCTAGTAGAGGACACTCCAAGTCGGAGAGGAACTACCCTGCCCATAAATTAGAGTTCTTGGCGTTGAAATGGGCTGTAACGGAAAAATTTAACGATTATCTGTATGGACAAAGATTACGGGTAACAATCCTTTAACATACGTCTTGACATCAGCAAAGTTAGATGCCACCGGACACAGATGGGTTTCTGCGTTGGCTGCTTTTGATTTTGATATTCATTATCGTCCAGGCAAAATGAACACTGATGCAGACGCACTATCCAGACTTTTAATTACCATGGATTCTGTACATGCAGTTAACCAGTCCATCACCAATCCAATGTCATATGTGGAAAGTCTGTGCTCTCCTGCACAGGTTGTTGATGTGCCGAACGATCCCAGTGTTGGTGAATTGGAGAGGCTGACATCACAGGTTTTGAGAAGAGCCCAACGTCAGGATGTATTGCTACGACCATGGATGCAGTTGGTATCCAAGTACAGGCAGCCTAATCGTCGTGAATTTCCTACGACAAGAGCAAAGTCTCAGATGTTCAAGATTGTTAATAGCTTGACGATGCTCCGTGGAGTTCTTTTTAAGGAAGTCAACAGAGATGGCGTTTATCACTACCAGTTAGTTTTGCCCTCGGCCTATACCAGGAAAGCCTTGAAAGGACTTCATGATGACATTGGACATACTGGAAGGGACAGAATGCTATCTCTTCTTCGCGACAGATTCTACTGGCCTAACATGACGAAGGATGTAGAGGAATGGATTAGTGAGTGCCCACGTTGTGTCAGAGCAAAAACTTCAAGAAATGAGCGTGCTCCTTTAGTTCGAATCCATACTTCTCATCAACTTGAGTTAGTGTGCATGGATTTTCTTTCTTTGGGGCCATGTAAAGGATGATTTGCTAATGTGCTTGTTGTCACAGATCTATTCACCAAATATGCTCAGGCGTTCCCAACTCGTGATCAAACTGCAAAGACAACAGCTACGACAAAGCGAAGTTTTAGCTGAACTGTGTGACCTACTTGGGATGGGGAAGTCTCATACCACCCCATACATGTTCCATCCTAATGGAAATGGAATCACATTTAACCGTACTCTCAGTTCCATGATCCGAACTTTGGAACCACAGGAAAAGAAAGATTGGAAGAAATATATTCCCTCCCTAGTGCATGCTTATTATTGCACACGTCATGAGTCCACTAAAGTTTCACCATTTTACCTAATGTTGGGTAGGGAGCCTCGTCTTCCATTGAACATTGTGTTTGGTTTAGGTGGGCTTATTAAGGAAGAACAGACTCTCTCCGACTACACAAAGGACCTTAGCGATCGACTCACCTTTAGCTAAGACTTGGCATCTGAGATGCTGTCGAAAGCTAAGAGGCGTCAGAAGGCGCATTACGACATCAAGGTCAGAGGAGCACCTGTCAAGGTCGGGGATCGAGTTTTGGTAAAGAAGCTAGCCTTTGATAGGAATCACAAGCTGGAAGATCTTTGGGAAGAAAATGCCTATACTGTGGTTAAACAGCCTAACCCTACTATTCCAGTATTTGAAGTGGACCAGAATCAACAGAAGGAAGGACAAGAACCTTACACCGGAACAACTTATTGCCCATAGGATACATCCGTCGTGACTCGATGCACATGGATATTCCAGTTAGTAAGGTTCAGCCTTCCACGAACAAACCGGACTTAACCCATGCAGATTCAATTGACTCTGACAACGGAAATTCAGATGTTTTATTGGTGCCTTGTATAGCTGGCAGTTGGGAGTCAGATGGTGAAGAAGGCGATACTGCAAAACAGGAACCAGATGACGATCTTGGCTTTCCAGTGTTTTCCTCTGGTCCGCCTGGTGACGACCAGTTCTCAACTGAGGAGGGAGGACCAGCAGATGATGCCAATAATAAAGATGTTCCGAAGTCAGTAGTTGTATCTACTGGTGATCATGGTCAGGACACAGTTGTCATCCCAACTGATGATGTCTTGGACAATCGAGATTATCCTAGAGATGAGGAACATGCTGTGTCAGAGCGTCCCGTACCAGTACCTCCCCCCAGAAGATCAACACGAGCCTAAAGACCACCGCAATGGCAAGCGTCTGGGGAATTCTTAATGGGAGGAGTCAAGAGTACACACGCAAATGTGGATCCGTGGAAACTTAAAGCGGGATTACTGGAAAGTTTAGCAAGGCAAGGTGTGTTTTCCGGAATTCCCCCCGATGCTACTACTTCTGTCATCAAAACCATTTGCAACATGTAAAGTAAGCATCTGTGCTTATCTTGGTATTGATGTCTAGCTGTAGCAAATTGTCATGTTTTTATTTATTACTTGCGAATTGTGGTTCTTATACAATGTATTTGATTATATCTATCGCGAGTTATAGACTTTAATCTATTTCAACTGTGAACATTCAGTTATTGTTTCAGTTATATGTTTTGTATATGATATATATAACTTAAGAAGCCATGTGTCCTCACAAATGTACATAGTAATGTCAGCATTATGTTGTAAATATGATCTCTTTGACGTTCATTATACTTGTATCATTTAAGTCATTCACCCATGAAGACACATTGGAACCCTTCCAATTCAAATGTTGGAATAGTTCATTATGGAACTGCAGGGGTCAATTAGTTAAGTGACGAGGACGTCCCTTTTCTTAGCAGGGGAAACATGTAATAGGGTTGATTTTAATACCGCTTCTACCGTTAGTTGTGCTGTTTCGGTACATAGTGTTGCGCGAAACTGCACCTTGGCGTCGTATACAAGAAGCCACTAATGTTACATATACCTGTGTATGTATGTCCATTTTACATTTATACATTTATACATTAGCAATCAACAGGTACTGTCATGTCTCAGTAGGTATGATTAGCTGAAGAGCTTACCACCCCTGTAACCAATGTCAGACTACACCTAGGCGTTATTGTGTCATTTTGGTAATTACATATTTTGTATCTACTGTCATGTTATAATGAACTAATCTACTACATGTAAATAAATTCAAATTGTTGGTTGCGACAAATTTCTTATTCAGATGAAAACTAGTTGTACGAGATAAAAAAAGTTTTCGGGTTCAATATTTTGCTTATTATCTGTGTGACACCCAGTCAAGCTCCACACTTTTATTTTTTATGGCCATTGATTTATTATTACCAACTTCACTAAAAATCATACTATCACCAAAAGTCTTGAAACGTATATTATCATAATAATAATAATAATAATATACAACATTTATATAGCGCCCTATATAATTTGTAAAATTACTCTAAAGCGCTTTACAACATATGGATAATAGTAATGGTTATAATTGTGAAAACAAAAAAAACAAAGGCTTACAATCACTTTTATACATTTAAGCAAGCAATGTGCACATGATTGAACAAATAAAAGGGTGGTATTTACATAACGTCTTTGCAAAGATTCTAAAATGCA
>NW_018405926.1:317036-373818 GCF_002113885.1 Mizuhopecten yessoensis
GGGTCTAAATTCTTTTGATAGATTCTGAAATTCTTCTATATTTGCCTTTAATCCGCGGATGTTCCATTGGATAATTGTATTATTTATCTTTTGCTATTTTGGCTGGATTTCGATGGAGTCGAAGCACGAAGCGCTGAGGCATTCGTCTCCATCTCATCATCGAAATCTAGTAGGACATTGAACCGGTTTGTCGGGTCCTCTGATCCTTTGCTAAAGGTGACATTCAGATCAGGTCCATCAGATTTGCCCCTTGCTCTTCTAAAAAAAAATCTTGGTCTGTTGGTAGGTGATGTTGCGTCTTGCCTCAGTTGGGACCGAGGAACAGATGTGAGTGAGCGAGACCTGTATCGTACAGGTAACCATCATGACAGTAGCTAGCACCATTCTTAGTAATAAAGACGATCAGGAGTAAATTCCTCTGTGAAACCAAGCTGATTTTGCTGAAAGGGAATGCAATAGATACATTTCTTTCATATAAATGTCTTTGCTGTAGTAAATGGGCACTAGAACTCCCAAGAAGTTAGAAAAGCGGCAAACAATTTGGCACTCTTGTTTATTTTGAGATACAATACACCGCACTGCCTCTCTACCTTAAAGCTGACAGTGCAAGTTAAAAGCTTTTAATTGAGATTAAAAATAAAAGTAAATTCAAAATATCTTTTTCTGGTTTTGAGATCTTCCCCATCTCTTCCGACTATAGTTTCTAAGGAAGTGCCGACGTTTTAGTTTGTCCTTGCTTTAAGACTGAAAACATCAGAACACATACTATATTGTGTTTCAGATGTTATTTATTCTTTTTAAGATCTGACTACAGTGTATTAAAAATAATAGCTATCTGATTTTCTTCTTTTCTCTTAGCTCATTTTTAGGTCACCTGAGCTTTAGCTGAAGTGACCTATTACTATCCGTCTTCGTCCGTCGTCGTCCGTCGTGCGTCGTCCGTTAACATTTTACATTTTCAAGTTAAGCTGAAATACTGGAAAAGGGATATCGTTAAAATTTCATGGGAAGGTTACTGACATCTCCCTGACCAAATGTTGTTATTTTTCGGGTCGGTCAGAAATCCAATATGGCCGCCACGGCCGCAATTTTGAAACACTATTTCAAACTTAAAGTCAAGTTCTGCTGGGCCGATTGAACTGAAACTTGGTAGGAATGATCGACTCATGGTCCTGACAAAATGTTGTCATTTTTCGGGTCAATCAGAAATCCAATATGGCCGCCATTTTGAAGAACTATTTCAAACTTAACGTCAAGTTCTGCTAGGCCGATTGAACTGAAACTTTGTAGGAATGATCGACTCATGGTCCTGACAAAATGTTGTCATTTTTCGGTTCTATCAGAAATCCAATATGGCCGCCATTTTGTAGAACTATTTCAAACTTAACGTCAAGTTCTGCTAGGCCGATGGAACTGAAACTTTGTAGGAATGATCGACTCATAGTCCTGACAAAGTGTTGTTATTTTTCGGGTCGATCAGAAATTCAATAGGGCTGCCCTGGCCGCTATTTTGAAAATACCTATTTCAAACTTAAAAACAAGTTCTAATAGGCCGATTGAACTGAAAATCGGTCTAGGAATGATCAGCTCGTGGTCCTGACAAACTTAAGTTAACGTTATACTTAACAATTTTTAACTCAAATTGGTACATATTTCAACAACAAAAATAAATACTGTAGGACTCAGGTGACCGTTAAGGCCCATGGGCTTCTTGTTTCTTTTTCTTCCTCTCCCGTCTTCTATCTTTTCTGTTTGCTCTGCTATCATTATACAATACAAACTTGCATTATGAAGCTTTGCCTTGTATTGCATGTATGAAATTTGATATAAAAAACAACAACATGTATTATGTTGGTGCATTGTATGATGCATCAATGAAAACATAAATGAAAACAATAATATTTAAAATGTTTGAGGTTGGTTACGTTTTATTCATAAATGATGTTAATTAAGGTACACAAAGTCCTGAATTCTATTGAAATTATGAGCCTGTAATATTTTAATTGGCACACGTCGTTAGGTTGGGTGTGACAATAATATTTCACCTGTTATCATGTTGACCTGAGCAGAACTCTAATAGACACCAGCTGACATCACGTTCCAGCAGGTGAGGAAACAAATTCATCGACTCTAATTGCAGGTGAATAACACCTGTAATCATGTACATGTTTACCTGAATTGCCTGCACCTTCACATCATTAGCCGGCGAAACCCTTCAGGTGAGGATATCCTAACGTGATTCACCGATTAACGTCAAAAGTCAGGTGTTCATTAAGACGCGGACTAAGTATGTAACAGGTTGAAACATCCAGGTACATAATCGCAGGTGATTGATAAAAAAGAATTAACTGTCAGTTGGATTGTGGAAAGTGTGAGGAATGTGCATGTTGAAGTAAACACACAGGTAGGTATGTCATTTAAGCATAGGCTGAGTAACACGAGCCATGCAATAGATTTAGGTATCGCAGGTTTGGTATTATAAGCACTAGTTTAAGAAACATTATTTTCAAATTTCTGCCACTTACGCATATTGTCTGCAGACAATGGAAGCACAAGCAGGTACAGTTAGAATTACGCCCAAGTTTCACCTAGGTTCAGTTCGTTCTGCGTGCGGCTTGAGTGCGGTTAGCGAGACAGACAGACAGACATTCTTTATTTCCTCTTTTACAAGAGATTAGAGTCATTCAATACATACATATATGTTTACATTTCAAGTTACATAAAGATAGTGTTCATCAATAGAAAAAGGAAGAGAGTTACAATAATGTGTCAATCTCACACACCATTCTTTCTAGATTAATTGACATATTGATGATTCACACGATCTCCTAATAAGAAATTGCATTGGTTTTCATCCTCTATATTTGTAAATGAAATATAGGAGGGAACTTCTAAAGCATTCACCACACCATTCATCATTAAGTCACGCGTTTCAAACAATTTCGGACACTCAAGCAGAAAATGAAAAACAATATCAGCAGTAGATTTACCACAAAGTTTACATAATACAATATCGCGATCAAATATAAATGAATATTTCATTAACTCTATTAACTGCCACATGCATTTATGCGATTTTTGCTCGGTACTCAGTTATAATATGGAGTTGATTCCCTGATAACTGTGTATGGCAGAATAACGAAGCAATTACGCTTTTGTAGATAGTGCATCTCTCCACTGTATATGATAGAAATCTGTAATAAATCTTTTAATAAAACGTTTTCAGCATATTTTTGGAGGTACAAATATGTTGGTTAAAAAGTCAATTAAAAATGATTCTATATTAAACCTTTTTATGATGTTGAACACATCTGGAATAAATCCTATTTGTACAGCGGACAGTTCGCCAAACATTGACTGACATAATCTAATAATAAACAAGGACTTCCATTCAAACTTTACGTTTCCTAAACACAACTTATTCCAAAATAGCATTTTTTTTAAATTTCTTCCTCACTCCAGATGTTAAAATCTCCTAAACATTGTGAAGTTACAACAGTTGATGACGTTTTCGGTAGTCCAATGCAACGCCCACAGACATATCTATGAGTGAGTTCTAATTCTTCAACAGATTTATTGGTATAAACGTTCCGAAGTTCGCTTCCATATAGCATACATGGATAAACAACAGATTTTACTATATTAAAACTAGTTACAGGATTAAGTCCATTAGCGTGAATGCCTATACCAATAAGAGAGTTTAAACTTTTTTTTCCTTTCACACATGACTCGGTAATACCACTGTCTGATTTTAGGTTACATGCAAAGAATATCCCAGCATAAGGTTTCTGTGCAGTACGTGGAATAGACACTTCTCCAAGAGAACAAGATATTTTACTAAGTTGCTCTGATTTCGATCGACGTAACGTATCATCTGCTAACAATACACAGGGTATGTGTATATATTTAACTTTTAACCCGAAATTCCGATTGTCTAGCTCAACAGCAAGATCATTGATCATTACCAGAAAACACCATGCGGATGGTCATCGCATATATGACAGGACTCTACAAGGTCGATTTTGGATTTTTCGACAAATATATGGCCGATCATAGATACGTGATCACCATCACCAGATATGTATGTGTCATTTGGTCCACGTGACCAGCTTTGGGAGTTAGCAGATATCAAATGATGATCTTGTATACATTTTTCTATAAGTCCCCTCTCATTCGCTACACTATGGTTTTTCACACCATAACTTTTTGACAAGTGAGCATTAAACTAAATAAAAACTGTAGGTGACAAATCTTGAACGGTAACATTAATCGGTCATTGGTCAGTGTTCATGCATCGTTTATAAATACAGTATAACCAGTCTAAACCGGATGTCACTGGGACCAAACTTTCTGGCCGTTTGACACAGGTGTCCGTTTTATACAGGATCGGCACGACATTTTTTGATAATACAAAAATGTAGTGTTTTGCATACGATCTGTATACAAGTGTGTCAACATAAACAACAGAGAAATGAATCAATACAAACGTTTAATTATTTACAAAATATACAGTTTATAATAATAATATAATAAATGAAGACCGACCCGACATTAGATAGCGCTCTTTTGTTTAGAATGTGTTTGCTTTAGATTGTAGCCGTCCGAGAGAAATTTAAGGACCGGAATAAACAGGATGTTTTTACATGGAATGCCGGTTTTCGGAATGGGCAGGGTCCGGTTTATATAGGGAATATGTCGGGACCACAAATTAAAGCCGGTTTAGACAGGGATCCGAATTAGACAGGGGCCAGTTTAGACAGGTTATACTGTAGTTAACAAAATACATTTTGTATGTTGCTTTAATTTATTGTCAAGTAAAAAGCTTGACTGGATTGACGTTTCTATTCTTGACAAGTCGCTCGAGTCTTGTAATAGGTATAGAAACTGGTAAATACCAGGGTCAGAAAACAGAACTAGAGTTTTGTGTTTTTGTGTGTGTCTGAAATGATACAGAAGATGAAGTCCTTTTTGTTTTAAAATGTCCATTTTTGCCGATTTAAGCAGGTCCTTTAGCAAACCTTACTATATCCGACACATTAGTATGCACAAATGGATTAAGTTGTTCAATCCAGAAAACAAAATTAAAAAGGAAATAGCTAATTTGGCAAACTATGTAAGAATCGCCAATAGAAAACGACAAAAGTATTAAAGAGTTAGTTAGTAATATCAGGGACAGTATATAGATATACGGTTTTTAACAACACGTGTCCTTCGTCACCAGACGAATAATTTCATCTGTGACATCGCTATCGTTCCAAATAATGCAAATCAAATCAGGCCTACTTAACATAGAAATTACTCAGCTGTTTATTGATATTAATTGTTTAAAAAAAATATAAACGATAGTTTATAAAATTTAATTAAAACAGTGAGCAGTCACCAACTACCTTCGCAATAATGGTTTACGTTCCAGTCAAAAATAATGCTGATATTTACACTTTTTGACGCAAAAATAACACAAGTTAAATCATATTATTTGCAATTAAAATGGGTTAGTCTGTTATAAAAATAAATCAGCTTTCTATTGCTACTAATTTAAAAAAGATCGGTCAAATACTTTTGGAGTGAGGTGGTGCTTACATACATCTGTTTTTTATCCCGCATTTTTGTCTATCGACGCCCACCACAATACTCTGAACCACGCGTTACATCGCGTTTAAAAATAGAAAAATATACCCCAAAAACGAGACATCAATTACTATGATACCACAGATTGTATCAATTGTAAGTAATACAATCAGCTTATAACAATGTGATAAACAAAAGACGTAAGAACACTTAACGAAATTGGTTTGTTTTCACCCCAACTTCTGCATCTAACGAAGCGGTATCGACGCCATCTTGCTTGGCAAAATTGAGATAAGTGGCGCTCGCTATCTGATCCGGAATAAGGGGGAGGTAAGTCTAGATTGACGTGTCATAAAATTTGTAAGGCAAAGAGGGAGTCGCTAATCCCCTCCCTGGTAATATACACTAATTGGTCAATTAATAAGGTCAGTGAATCATGATAGGCTTTTGTACCTGTGATCTCAGAGGCCCGTAATAGACTCAGCACACTTAAGAAAGTCGCTTGTAGAAAAGAAATTCATTAATACAATACCTGAACTTTCTTTATAAATTAATATACTACTCGAAAGAAATATGATTTTTTTCTGATCAGTTTATAAATTTCTAAGAGTATAATATGATAACAATGATTAAATCCGTTGAGGTATAGAAAAGAGATAGAGAAAATTAGAGACGTATATACATATACTTTATATGTCTCTGAGTATACCGAGGTATCATTCGAATTCGACATCGATAACGTAAGAAAACAATGAACGTGAGGAAAATTAGTAGATACTATTTTTGGTTAACTTGACGCATTCAGTCAAAATATGTAAAAAAATAAATGGAAATCTGAAATGGTGACCCCGCTCCAGATTAGCAGTTGTGTGGGAAGTCCTGGAAAGGATTGGAAATCATTTATTGTATGTAATCTTTTGAATGTAGATTGTACTTGTTTTAAAGTAGAGTATATCTGTTATGTTGTATTCCACGAAGGGAACATACTGGTGTCCATCGTTTACCGCGTTATACATTTTAATCATTGAGCTATAAAATACCCCCCCCCCCCCCCCCCCCCGAGACCCGAATGCATACACTACAAATATGTGTTTTTTTAGTGTCACATGCTGTTGTTAATTTCGTTATCAAAACTATGATAACAAGGATTCAAGATTTTCTTTATTTTGAAATGATCGAAGAGTTCCTCTCGATTGGATATTTTGTATTGCGGACTATGTCAAAACGACAAGTACGTTACAAATGCAGATTTTTGATTTCATTTACGTTCTTAATACTGGTGGTTATATGTTTTCATTGTTCAGCTATTTTAAATCTTATTTAATGCTGTCATCTTAATTATAAAAATTGTCTTCTATCATCTACTTCAAAATGTCTAAGTACTCTCTTAGCCTACTAAGGTGTGAAATTTGTGAACAGGTAAATAACATTAAATTTGTATGAGCTACACTGTATATGTGGAGTCGACTCTTACTAGAGGCCAACGTAACGCACTCGCTAAATTTAGATGCGAGGTAGCATAGCTCCACTGCGCCTCGAAACTGGAAGGTATGAAAACCCACCCATGATGGACAGAACATGTAGATTTTGTGTAGACCAGATATAGAGGATGAGGAGCACACACTTACTAGATGTCCAGTTTTTGATGACATACGTGATATTTTATATGAAAGAGCTCTAGAAATTGATAGTGATTTTATGAATTTGAGTTATGAGGAGAAGCTACACTTTGTTTTATCAAATGAGAACTGTGCTAAATATAGTGCCCTACGTGTATTCTTAAACGTCGTAATAATTTTATATATCATTGATTATTGTACATTGAAGCTTGACAAATTTTGATTTTCACGAATATACTTATTTACCAACACTGAAGTTTGCCATTTTATCATTTGAATAGTTCAAGATCATTCTCGTCTATAATAAGAGCTTTTAAAATTGGAACTTTGTCGTCATTTTTGGCTTTAATTTCGTATTTCAGAGGACATAACTTTAACCGCTGGGCGAGTTGTCTACGAACGCACACTCGTCCAGGTGTTATTCTGAATTTCTAGTCAGTTAGTATAACATACCTTTTTTAGTCAAGTATTTTTTTTTTTTTTAAACATTCTTTTCACATTTGACTTACATAATACAAAAACTGTAATTATCATTGCGGTAAAAAAAAAAATCAATCAAAGAAAAAAATCAAAAAAATCTGGGCTTTGATTTTGCCCCATAAATCTAAACAATCTCGGTGTCCTCTTACGGCTTTTGTTCATTCTTGCTTATATAAATGCAATCATCTGCTCGTGAAACTTTATTGTTTTTCTTCTGGAAAATTTATATATAAATACAATTTTAAGGACAAATTTTGTGAATCGTCATATTTTTGATTTGTAAGAGACATATCGTCACAAATGTGTCAACTTTTGGTAAATATCTTCTTTGACATTTTGTACTATTGTACTACTATTTTGTGTTTGTTCTTGTTTCTCTTATGTTGTAAATACTAGAAGTTTTACATTCATATATGTTTAAATATAGTAGATCTGTTCTCCTGGCACTTAGACCAGTGAGTCATAATATTACAATACATCTTTTAGAGGATTTTAAGGCATCAAATTCGGAGAAAAATTTGCTCACTAGACGTGGGACACGGGCAGGAAAGGGTGCTGTTAGGCGAATACCAAGTGTTATCGGTGTTAAATCAAACGGAACCAGTGGTTTTACCCACATGGGCCTGAATACTGATAACCTCATCCATTTGGTCACTACAAATGGTCTGTCTGCCTCGCACTCTTTCTTGCAGGGCCAAACTGCGCTTACAGAAGTATCGGGCATCGACACTATTGTGCATTCTCGTAACGATGTTTCCACACGGATTCCGTCATCAGTATCGTTCGATAATTTACATGTCATCAAGCCAACAACAGCTGGTCACTGTAAGTCAGTTATTCCTCTTAATTTAGTGTCCTTAAACTGTCGTTCAGTGAAGAATAAGTCATTGTCCATCGGGGATTTTGTAACATCTCAGGACATTCTTGCATTGACAGAAGCCTGGTTAGGTTCAGATATCGATGACCAGGTCCTGGCTGAGTTAATACCAACAGGCTATGAATTCCACCACAATGCTAGACTCGGCAAACGTGGTGGTGGGGTGGCTGTTCTGTTTAAGAAAGGCCTAAGTGTGAGACATCTCTCTTCCAGCCATGATGATGTATGCACACACTTTGAGCTCATGACTTGTTCTGTCATTGCTGGTGATAAACAATTTAGATTGTATATCATTTACAGGCCTCCACCATCTAAACAGAATGCTTTCCGAAATACAGTGTTTTTTGATGAATGGTCTACTTTTTTAGACCACCAAGTTGTTGTACCACAAGAGATTATTATCACGGGTGATCTAAATTTCCACTTAGACGATCTATCTAATGTTGATGCTCGCCAGTTCACTGGTCTACTAGATTCCAGGGGTCTGATTCGGCATGTGACAGAAGCTTCACACACCAATGGCCACACACTGGATGTGGTAATAACGAGGGAAGATAACTCAGTCATTCATGGAGCTATTTCAGTCATTGATCCATGTCTAAGTGATGTAAAGGGGAACCAATCTGGTGATCATCTTGCTGTCCACACAACAATGAATTGTAGTAAGCCAGCTCGTGCAAGGAAAGAAGTGAGCTTCCGGAAATTCCGCGAAATTTTAATACCAGATTTCAACAATGACATTCAGTCTTGTTCCGCCCTTCAATCTACTGAAGGCAAGGTTGATGATCTTGTTGAAGCATACACATTTGGTATAGAAGCCCTTATAGAGAAACACGCACCTCTGCAAACTAAGGTGATAACTGTGAGACCAAATGCCCCGTGGTATAATGAAAATCTTCGCGTGGAAAAACAGAAACGTAGACAAGCAGAGAGACAGTGGCGACGGACCAAATTAACCGTTCATCAACTGATTTATAGAGAGCAATGTCGGCTTGTTGGTTCACTGCTCTTTCAGTCAAAGAAGGCTTATCATTCGGAAAAAATCGAAGAATGTGGCAAGGATAAAAGACAACCTTTTAACTCACCAAAAACCTAATGGGAAAGAAAGGTGAAATTATCCTACCAAGCTGTAGTTCTGAAAAAGACTTTGCAAGCAAGTTCAGTGATTACTTTCTGAATAAAATCAGCTCAATCAGGAAAAAATATTACCGAAGTGAACACCTCTGCTGACATTGACATCTCTGTCATGACTGCTGACATTGCATTTGATGGGGAACCATTGACAAAGCTATCACCAATAACCCCGGACGAGTTGCGCAACATTATCATGGCCTCGCAATCGAAGTCCTGTGAGCTTGATCCACTGCCTACAGACCTATTAAAGCAATGTCTTGAAGCACTGCTTCCTTTAATTACCGCAATCATGATCAAATCATTGGTTGAGTCAAAGGTTCCATTATGTTTCAAGAAGGCACATGTCAGACCATTGTTAAAAAAGCCTGGAATGGACAAGGAGGAGTTGAAAAACTACCGTCCAGTTTCAAATATGCCTTTTCTGTCTAAGATCTTGGAGAAGGTTGTGTCCCGGCGTTTAGAGGTTCATCTCCATGCAAACAGTCTCCATGACAACATGCAATCGGCCTACCGCATGGCACACTCTACTGAGACGGCCCTCCTACGTGTACATAGTGATATGACTTCTGCATTGGATAACAAGTGCAGAGCGGTGCTTGTCATGCTGGACTTGACGTCATCGACCATGGCATACTTTATAAACGTCTGGAATACTCTTATGGAGTGACTGATACCGCACTATGCTGAAATACAGTCATACCTGAGTGAACGACGACAGTGTGTTGCCATCGGATCTGCCACCTCACATGACAAAGTACTAGATTTCGGGGTTCCTCAAGGGTCGGTGTTAGGACCACGAAAATATTGTATGTACTCCAAACCGATTGGAGAGATTTGTCGTCGCCATAGCCTTCGCTATCATTGCTTTGCCGATGACACACACATTTAAGTGGTCATAAAACCACAGGACAGTTGGAATACAGTCTCAGAAAGTCTGGAAGCTTGTCTGACAGATATCAGTATCTGGATGAACGCCAACATGCTTAAACTTAATCAGGAAAAGACGGAACTAATCGTCTTTTCCCCAAAGTGTCAGCAAACAATGGCTCTCCAGCTCAAGTTTGGTGCCAGAACTATTGAGACTGTTCCAGCTGTTAAAAACCTAGGGGTATACTTTGACAGTTCGCTGAACATGGAGAAACAAGTGAACGCTATTGCCAAATCCTGTTACTACCAGATCAGGAACATCGGCTGTTTTCGGCGGTTTCTAACTGCAGATGCATGCAAGATTTTGGTGCATTCACTTGTTACCTCTCGGTTTGGTTATGGTAACGCACTGCTCTGTGGTATATCTGACAAACTAACTAGTCGTCTACAGAGGGTCGAGATCACTGCAGCACGGCTAGGTACTCGTACTCGAAAGAGAGAGCACATCACACCTGCGCTGTATTCGTTGGACTGGTTTCCTGTACGATACAGGTCGCAGTACAAAATTCTGGTATAGACATACACGTACTGAATAGAACAGCTCCTCAGTACCTACAGGAACTTGTTACCCTGTATCAGCCGTCAAGATCGCTGCGGTCGGAGTCAGAATCTTTGTTGTGTGTCCCAAAATCTCGTACTGTGACCAACGGAAACAGGTGATTTGGGAGGGTTTCGGCTACGTTGTGGAATAGCTTACCATCTGCTATTAGGAAGTCAAATACCCTGGCCAAGTTCAAGAGGGACATAAAAACTCACCTCTTCACGTTTGCATTTTCGAATCTTTGCAAAGACGTCATGTAAATACCACCCTTTTATTTGTTGAATTATGTGCACATTGCTTGTTAAATGTATGAAAGTGATTGCAAGCCTTTGTTTTTTGTTTTCACAATTACAACCATTACTATTATCCATATGTTGTAAAGCGCCTTCGAGTAATTTGTAATTTGTATCTGTATCTAAACACACCTGTGTCTAGTGCTGACAGCAGGAGGCCCAAGACACACCTTTATACCTGTGTGTGACAAGAAAGGGATGTCAGTAGGTTGGCTAGGGGGTACCTGATTTCAGTTCAGTTCAGTTTCTTTATTTCCCAGAGCCATCCGACTCATAGGTTAAATGTCAAACAATTACATCATGGTGATGTTTGTACGTAGATCATGTGTCTTCAAATATTCTATTTCAAACCAATGTCTTCAGACATTGTCAGGGTGTGTTTCATTATATGTAAACCACAATCAGTCCAACTGCATCATACAAGAGAGAGAAAAAACAAGGAACATTCGATATCTTGACTTATAAGGTGGTACACTGATAAATTACTTTTATTTGTGAGATTTGAACACGCTGATCCGTGTGATGAGTGACACATCATTTGCCTCCTAGTTAATAGCTCCTTATCATTTAAATTGTAAAAGTCATCGTTCATGTTTATGTAGCACTTTCTTATACATATAAGTCTTACATACAACAGTCAGTAGCGATGGAAAATATCAATTAAGAAGCTTTCCGGTAAAATACAAAAAGGCTGTTTAGATGTGGGTTACCAGTAACGAGGCGAGGCAAAGGTTTGCTTTTCAGAAACGGAAGCTATCACGACATTCGCACTGTTTTTAGCCTGAAGTATTTTCACGGAATAATAAAGCAGACTATTCAGTCCTCTGTACGGAACTATACATATTTTACTTTTTGAAACGGCAATTGAAAAATGATATAATAAATTCCTAATTCCGTACTTTTAGTTACAATTTCTTTCGGAGAAAACAGGATTAACAAGAAGTCACGACTTTATGAGCATCTATATTGTCAACGGAATCTAGCGAGCTATTTTTTTGTCGAATATTGCCTATCCCAAAACATAGAGGTAAGAGGTTCGACGCACAGCAAGATAGATAGATATTTTTTTCTTTCTTTTGGTTTTCATTCTTGCTTTTCTTGTTTAATATAACAAGTAATGTACCTAAATTCAATTCGTGTTCAATAGAGCATTGTCTTTTAGTAATATGAATAGGGTTTCTATTGTGGTATGGATTGTTTGCATTTCATTTTGACCTCCATATTTGAAAACATATCAAAATGCACCTTTTGTTACGCAACATAATACATATTAGATGATAAAACAGTACCTATTTACAACAAGATCACGATATTTGTTTTATAGAAAATCGTTTGGTTAATGCGGCATAGTGTTTCATAGTAATTTATATATATGATCTCAATAACAACATTTTATGACATGAATAGAATTAATATAGTGAGACGGATTATTATATTTCTAACTGCTTGAGTCGCATTATATGTGTATATGATAAAACGAATAGGTTTTAGGAAAGAGATGGTTAAGTTTATGATTTTAGATTTCATTTTAGATAGATTATGAGATACTCTACCGGTGTATGATTGCATGCAACTCAACTCTAATAATTTAATAGTGAATGGCTCATTTTATAGTGTCGATAATATGTTTCAATGTGTGTTTATTTTATTGTTGATTAATGCAATAAATTGATACGGAAATAGATAAATATCACGTCTCCCCATTATGTCTGTACTGATTTACCACAAAGTCAAAAGAAAGAGAGAATGAAGGAATGAAGGAAACACGGAGTCCGATCCTGCCCCGATCCATATCAATAAGCAATACTCTTATTTCGCTACAGTTCTTTTATCAAATATATGTTATACCCGATAAGCATAATTAAATAAATATATATATACATACACGGAATTAGATTAGTTATCTAAGTCCGTGACACATATCAGTTAATTCGATCCATCCGCGTTCATGTTATTGCATTTTTTTTAATAATTAATATATGAAATTTACTGAATCAGATCTTCATATTGGCAAATACTGTAGAAAACATAACCAGGTTGTATTTTGCAACACACAACACTAACGTCACTGTACCCAAATCGGAACACTTTTTAGATAAATATCAATGTTCTGTTTACCATGCTATCAGTTCTGAGTTTCCGCCGCCTCTGCCATCAGACTAAGAAAGTTTGACAGATAGATGTCTGGTTTGGGACCAGAGCGCACTAATTACTATGTATATGAAAAACGTAAAATTGTCCGAAACCGTTTGGTATCGCAGAGTTTTAATTGAGATGCTGACAACAAAAATCGACTATGGCACAACACATACCTCACATACATCGATAAATGGATTATTTATTGATCCAAATCGGGTCCTTGTGTTACCAACAGCTGCTGAATTCAGCCACCAGAGTCCTCGAATTGCAATCGTTCAAAACTTCCCACCTGAGCGATCGCCATTTTCTAGATCATGGGAGTGACTTATCAACAAAAGGCGGTCCGTAAAATATTATTTTCTGTTTTCGGTCCGGATCAGTACGGTTTGTGGATTAGTCAATTCCATGACCTACAAAATGGCGTTCACTCAGGTGGGAAATTTTGAACGATTGAAATTCGTAACACGCCGTCCTGACACGTATTGGACATACACATAAGAACGAGTATCACTTACAAAATCTGGCCTTTATTCATTGTTAATATAATATGTTATGGTATGTAACAAACAGGCATATTTACGATATTAAAGAATACACAATGTGGTAGGACAATACTTCCGTGAATATTGGCACGGACTACGTGATTCCGTGATTATGGTTACAATTCGCTAGCAATCATGTATTTGAATTTAAATCGTGTCGTAATTGTCTAGGTATACCTATACATTTGTGGTCATTCAGTTATAACATAGATTACACGACCGCTCTATTCAAACAAATATGTTGTAGAAATCGTATCATTGACTAACATTTTAATCATAAGAATAAGAGATGTGTTATTCTTAGACTGATCCGACATTATTAAAATTAACACGGCTTTATTAGTTTAGTTACGGACTTAAATATATCTTGTCGATGGTAAGTACAGGTGTAATTTGGCACTAGTACTGTTTGTTTGTTTGTTTTAGTAGAATAACCTCCGCTTCACTACGAGTGGTTCGGTTAACCAGACGACTACTACTAGTTCCGGTAGCGGCCGATAACCTTGCTCCGTTCGAGAAGCGGCTGTAGTAGCAGCGTTAGGCCCAATTGATAACACCGGTCCTATCGGTAGGCTTGCGTTCGTACCGGGTTCGTCCTGCGGTCGTATAGCGGCTCGTCTCCGTTCGTGAAGCGTGCGTCCTGCGTTCGTGCCACAAAAAGTGGACACTTCGTAATTCTAACTGTAGGCCAAGGTAATGTTACTGGAAATGAAAACTAGAGACGAAGCTCAATGACAATGAATTGATTTGTATGTGGTGGAGAAATAACCTGTGTTTGGTATGGTATTACAGCTTCCTTACCTGTTCACCAGATATATTGTCAGATGTGGGCTAACAGCAGGTGACTGGGCATGGTACAGCGATGGATCCTGTAGCATTGATCTCTACGACCACCATCAGACTGTTACCTATATCCTTCTCTGAAAACATCAATTCCGTGTCTTTAACAAGGTTTATGAACAAGGGCTAGTAGAGCGCATAGTTTGCAGGATAATCTCCCAGCATGGGGTTTCCAACCTATAATTTGCATCTTGGTGTAACAGAATTTTGTGTCATATGTCACTTGAGATATATGGAAGCTTTTGATTTCTTCCAAGATAGCAGTTCATTGCTAACCTTAATCTGAGAAAGGAAACCTGTAGTGAGAGCTGAGAAGCTTTGCATGTTCCCTCGTGTCAGTACAACTGTATCTATCATACACTAAACAATAAGATACCTGGTGAGAGAGTCGAGCTACAGTATAGTAATACACTTTATGATATAAAATTTAAAAGATATGTTTTATTATAAATATATGTATTCTTCGTGTAAAATCTAGACTCATTAAGGATCCCGACCCCGTACCACTGCCAACAACTGTAACCTGTTACACACTGGGAACTGTTTTTTTTGCTTGACTATACCTTTGATAAATCATTTCTGAAAAAAAGACCATACCTTGTGGGACTTTTGTAAAATAATAAAGTTGAAATAAACAAAATATAATACAGAATAGTGCTTTGAGTGTAAAAAAAAAATAATCAGGGCTTAGGACCGAGATTGAAACTCTGAACTTGATCAGTTTGTTTAACTGTTGCTTTCACCGATTGAGCCACCGTAAGTACCATGGCTCAACTGAGCTACAGTTATATCCAAATGGAAATTAAGTGGAGGATAGATATACTGTTAAAATTCACAGTGCAGTGGGACAGGGATCCTTATTTTTCCTTATTTTTCCTGGTGGGAAAGTGCAGATATATTCTTACGCTAAATACCTTGAAATAAAGTGATTTTTTAATGAAAAATTATAAAGATACATATTATTAAAAAGATGTAAATTATTGGTTAATATCTAGAGGAAGCTAAAACAAGAGACTTACATGTAGTAATGTAAAATTATAAAGATGGAAATTATTAATTTATTGTCGAAACACATGAAATAACTACTGTACTTGATGAGAAAGCGGTCCTACGTATGCTATAGCATAGGCATTATAATGTAAAATCTAAAAGATGTGTAATATTAGAAAGATGTGTGTGCTGATTAAGTTTTATTAGCGATACAGAAGATTTAGATTAATAAGCATCTGATGTTGACAGAATAAACGATGGGTGAGGGCGGGTAATTTTATAGTTAATAACTTCACAGCTACTAAAACATTTATGAAAAATAACAAAGTGTATACAAAGGCCTCATATACAGAGTAAACACTGCACTTTAATGCCTGTAGCCTCCAGAAACTTATAAACATCATTAATTATACATTTACCTCTGATCCTCAGACGAGGGGCGGGGAACATGTTAGTAAACAATCTTACTGCATTATTAGGTACATACGTCAGGTAAAAGGGGGCAAATGGTGGTTTTAGTGACTTTGTATATCCTTCTTAATGATGGTGTATTATTTCTCAGTTGGGTCTCGGGGATTTCAGGTTTCATGTTTATTTTATAGATTTGCAGTACCCTCAGATACTATGTTATGTAGGAGATTCCTGAAAATTAGAGGTACCAATGTTTTGAGGAGTTAATACACCAACATTTTGGGGTTTTGGGGAACGTTGATAGGATATTTTGAAGCTGTAGGCAAGCCTCGTATTATCTCCCTCCATGGTGTTCTGGCATCAGTCTCCAGGCATCAGTCTCCAGGTAGCCTGGTAACAGTCTCCAGTAGCCTGGCATCAGTATCCAGGTAGCCTGGCATAACTCTCTCGGCCTAGTTTCCTAGCATCAATGTACCAGTGATACCACACTTGATTTAGTGAATCTAATATCTCTCGGTTTTCTAACAAATTAAGTTATACATTTACTTTAATGTGTATGCTGCTAGCTTCTTACACTTATCCTTATACAAACACAATGGGAATTGCAATTCAAAAACAAGGTCAGTTTTGATAATAGAATATTATTTCAGCATGCCCAAATGTTTCAAAAACAAGGTCAGCATTTTACCTAATAATATCCAAAACAAATATGGAGATGCCCTTATTTGGACAGGCACTATGTTTGATATGTTTTATGAGTATCGTACCTTTGATAGCCAAATGCATGGTAACATGATTTCGTGATAACATTGCTCATCTTTAGGAACTGTTCTTGTGTGTAGGAAGCTAAGACAGCATTTGAAGAAGTGTTAGTGAAGGAGGAGTGTTCCCCTTGGGAGTAGTGGACATTTTACAGATTGAACTGTGTAGACTGTTCTGCTGTAAAGTATGTCGGCTCTTTAGGGACAGAGGACATATTGATTGGAGAGCTCTGATTACCTCGCCATTCCCTTCCTGTAGGGACCTGTTCAAAAGTTCGAATTCTAAAGTTGTTGCAATCAAACTCCTACAAAATGGCTTCATCTGATGTAATTGACATGGCCTGCATTTTTTGCGGAACAGACAAACAACCATTTCAGTTCTCAATTCAGACGTCGCAGTATTTTCATAAACCTTCCTTGGGTTGGTACAACACAGGATATGAAATAGGATATTCTGACTGGTCTGCTGTGAAAGTGAAATATACCAAATGTTACCACTGATTTGGTTGTTTATTTTATTTTAAAATATCAGAAGATAGATATATATATATATTATGACCACTGGAGTGGCAAAATGAAATATACCAAACCTCTTGGCTAATTTGATTATCTGACTGGGCTGCAGGGAAGCAGATATTCCTGATAAACTATCATCGGTAGGTGCTGTTTATGAGAGCTGTTAGCCTCTGGTAGCGAGTAATTTTGATAATATTATTTCCAAGAACAGATAGATGGTTTAGGGTTTTGTTAATGCTGTTGTTGAAACAATGAGTAGATCTAGATACAGACTTGTATATAAACAATGCCTATCCATAGAAAACAACACTTTTATGAAAAAATCTGTCTAGAAACAGCACCGGTTTAACTACAGTCTATAAGAAACTACACCATTGTGATAAAATTCCTGGTCAGAAACACCAACTGTCTATAACAAACACTTGGCTGTGCTTGATGAAATTTGCATTTTAAAGTTCATTATTGTAGAGAGTGGTGGATGGTTTGTAAAGCTATAAATGATGTCCAGTTATAAATGATGTCCTGCTATTAAATGATGTCTGGCTATAGATTATTTCCAGTTATAAATTATGTCCCAGCTATAAAAGTTGTCCAGATGTCCATGATGATTTACTGTAAATGATGTCCAGCTAATAATGATGTCTGGCTATAAATGATGTCCAGATGTACATGATGGTTGACTATAAATGATATCCAGCTGATAATGATGTCTGGCAATAAATGATGTCCAGCTGATAATGATGTGTGGCAGTAAAAGATGTCCAGATGTGCATGATGTTTGACTATAAATGATATCCTGCTAATAATGATGTCGGGCAATAAATGATGTCCAGATGTACATGATGTTTGACTATAAATGATATCCAGCTAATAATGATGTCTGGCAGTAAAAGATGTCCAGATGTACATGATATTCATCTATAAATGATGACCTGCTTCATGTTAAACTTGTCTGTTTCAAGAAAAAGCATCCAATAAAAAACAGACAGTAGCAGCGATTTTCAGAGACCCATGCAGAAATGTTGCATTTGTCAATCTATCAATGGGAGGTTGCATCAACGAGCCAGGTGTTAAAGTCGGGTAGATTTTGGTTGGATGTTTTACAATAATCACCCGGGTGGCTAAGGTATAGTAAAGAATTGTTTGTATGAGGAAGTATTACACTTGACAGACTGACAAATAAACATTGGTTGTTGAATGCTCCATGTATGTGATTAATCATAGAACATTGTGTGCCTTATTGAATCGTACATGATGGTAATGACCTGCTAATCCTTTTAGAGACTTGTATAATTAATACTTGCTTGTAAACTGATGTGGAACCAGCATCGCTATCAATTGTGCAGAGAATGAATTACAAATAAGGAAGCCAGGGAGAGGGCGGCCAAGTAAGGGGTAGGGGGTGGGGTGGCACAGAGAATTTTGGGGGCTCAAAGAAGGGGAGGCCCAGGGAGGGAGAGGCCTAGGGAGTTGGGAAGGGGGAGATCCAAAGAGGGGGGAACCCAGGGAAGAGGAGATCCAAAGAGAGGAAGCCTGGGGAGGGAGAGGCCTAGGGAGTGGGGAAGGGGGAGGCCAGGTGGGAACGGAGATTCAAAAATGGGGAAGCCCAGGGAAGGGGAGAACCAAAAAGGGGGAAATCCAGGGACGGGGAGTACCAAAGAGGGGAAGCCTAGGGAGTGGGGAAGGGGGAGGCCAGGTGGGAGGGGAAGATTCAGAAATGGGGAAGCCAAGGGAAGGGGAAGGCCAAGCAACAGGGAGAGGCCCAAGGGCAACAGGGAGAGGCCCAAAGAGGGGGAAGCCAAGGAAAGGGAGAAGGCCCTGTGGCTGGGAAGGCCTAGGGGTTGGGAAGGCCAAGGGAAGGGAGATGCCAAGTGAGAGGGAGAGGCCCAAAGAGGGGACAGCCAAGGAATGGGGGAGGCCAAGCAGGAGCAAGAGGCCAAAAGAGGAAGAAGCCCAGGAAGGGAGAAGGCCAAGTGAGTAGAGGTGGCCCAGATAATTTGGAAGGCCCAACGAGGTGGAAGCTAAGGGAGGGGGAGGCTTAGGGAATGGGAAAGGCCCAGGGAAGGATGAGGCCTTTGATAGGGGGGAGGGGGGAAACAGATCATGGAGTAGTAGAAGTTAGGGGAAAAGGTGAATTTATCATTAAAACGAATATTAGTAAAAAAAAAAAATTATAGTATTGAAATTTGAGGGGTGAATGTTCACTGCATGGCAAATATAAATTTTAATGGTGATGGATGAAAATTTGACTGGCGAAATGTTCATGTATACAGTATATAGTATAGACTTATATGTACGGATATATAGCACCTTTACCGAAAGTGATAGTATAAAAACTGGCAAAACATCCTAATTGGAAGTGTCTACATATATAACACAGTAGAATTAAGGATTTGGCTAAACGTAGCTGAATTGATGTTTATGATGCAGGGTTACAACACTTCTCAGACAAAGGCAGAATGGTTACAATAACGTTCTCAGTGGCTTGAAAGAAGATGAATAATAGACATATGTTAATAAACAAATAAATCATTATTGTTGCTTTATGAGAGGGCGCCTCTATTTAAAGACTGCTACAAGAGATGACAAATTCCCACTGTCTTGAGAATGTACCTGTCATAAGTTGTGCTCCATTACATGTACAAGATAAATGACTAGCTTCATCAGAACTGTTCTACGATATTTGGTTGAGAAGTTTGATTTGTGTGTGGGAATCTGATGTAGTACATAATAACACGTTTCAAATGCTAATTTGGTTTTTACAAAAGAAAAGAAAAGTCAGCCGGAGGATGCTGTTACTGTTGTAACACACATCTGATAGACACTTTTTACTTCCTCACAAATTTCTTTGGCAAATGCATCTTTGTTTACAAATGTTACTGTTTTGACGTTATCACTGTACGATCATTTAATCTTATAGTTTTAATCTGACGGCAGCTGTCGACGTAGGACGTCTACACCAGTGTAGAAGGGAGATACCGGACAGGGTGGTGGTAACACCGCAGTGCTAAGGCGTAGGACGTCTACACCAGTGTAGAAGGGAGATACTGGACAGGGTGGTGGTAACACCGCAATGCTAAGACGTATGCCGTCTACTCCAGTGTAGAAGGGAAATACCGGACTTGGTGGTGGTAACACCGCAGTGCTAAGACGTAGGACGTCTACACCAGTGAAGAAGGGAGATACCGGACTTGTTGGTGGTAACACCGCAGTGCTAAGACGTAGGACGTCTACACCAGTGTAGAAGGGAGATACCGGACTTGGTGGTGGTAACACCGCAGCGCTAAGACGTAGGACGACTACATCAGTGTAGAAGGGAGACACCGGACTTGGTGGTGGTAACACCGCAGTGCTAAGACGTAGGACGACTACATCAGTGTAGAAGGGAGATACCGGACTTGGTGGTGGTAACACCGCAGTGCTAAGACGTAGAACGTCTACACCAGTGTAGAAGGAAGATACCGGACTGGATGGTGGTAACACCGCAGTGCTAAGACGTAGGACGACTACATCACTGTAGACGGGAGGTTCCCGACTGGATGGTGGTAACACCGCAGCGATAAGACGTAGGACCCCTACACCAGGGTAGAAGGGAGATACCGGACTGGGTGGTGGTTAAGCCGCAGTGCTAAGACGTAGGACGCCTACACCAGTGGAGAAGGGAGATACCGGACTGGGTGGTGATAACACCGCAGTGCTAAGACGTAGGACGTATACACCAGCGTAGAAGGGAGATACCGGACTTGGTGGTGGTTACACCGCAGTGCTAAGACGTAGGACGACTACATCAGTGTAGACGGGAGGTACCGGACTGGATGGTGGTAACACCGCAGTGATAAGACGTAGGACCCCTACACCAGCGTAGAAGGGAGATACCGGACTGGGTGGTGGTAACACCGCAGTGCTAAGACGTAGGACGACTACATCAGTGTAGACGGGAGGTACCGGACAGGGTGGTGGTAACACCGCAGTGCTAAGACGTAGGACGTCTACACCAGTGTAGAAGGGAGATACCGGACTGGATGGTGGTAACACCGCAGTGCTAAGACGTAGGACGACTACATCAGTATAGACGGGAGGTACCGGACAGGGTGGTGGTAACACCGCAGTGCTAAGACGCAGGACGTCTACACCAGTGTAGAAGGGAGATACCGGACTGGATGGTGGGAACACCGCAGTGATAAGACGTAGGACCCCTACACCAGTGTAGAAGGGAGCTACCGGACTGGGTGGTGTTGAAACCGCAGTGCTAAGACGTAGGACGTATACACCAGTGTAGAAGGGAGATACCGGACTAGGTGGTGTTGAAACCGCAGTGCTAAGACGTATGACGCCTACACCAGTGTAGTAGGGAGATACCGGACATGTTGGTGGTAACACCGCAGTGCTAAGATGGTAGCACGTCTACACCAGTGTAGAAGGGAGATACTGGACTGGGTGGTACAATCGCAGTGCTAAGACGTAGGACGTCTACACCAGTGTAGAAGGGAGATACAGGACTGGGTGGTACAACCACAGTGCTAAGACGTAGGACGCCTACACCAGTGTAGAAGGTAGATACAGGACTGGGTGGTACAACCACAGTGCTAAGACGTAGGACGCCTACACCAGTGTAGAAGGGAGATACAGGACTGGGTGGTACAACCGCAGTGCTAAGACGTAGGACGTCTACACCAGTGTAGAAGGGAGATACCGGATTGGGTGGTGGTACAACCGCAGTGCTAAGACGTAGGACGTCTACGCCAGTGTAGAAGGTAGATACTGGACTGGGTGGTACAACCGCAGTGCTAAGACGTAGGACGCCTACACCAGTGTAGAAGGGAGATACTGGACTGGGTGGTACTACCGCAGTGCTAAGACGTAGGACGTCTACACCAGTGTAGAAGGGAGATACCGGACTGGGTGGTACAACCGCAGTGCTAAGACGTAGGACGTCTACACCAGTATAGAAGGGAGATACCGGTCTGGGTGGTGGTAACACCGCAGTGCTCGGACGTAGGACGTCTACACCAGTGTAGAAGGCAGATACCGGACTGGATGGTGGTAACACCATCAACCAGGACCTTGACTGTAGCAGACTCTTTCTCTCTTAGACTGTGTCCATAATATTAGCAGGCTGAAATCCGATTAATTTTCATACATGTATCGACCCCTTAGCAGGAATGTCTAAGGCTGCTAAGAAAAATGCAAAAACAGAAAGGAGAAAAAAAAACTGCAGCCATGTATTTCTTTTTTTTTCAGATTAGGTTAAATGATAATCCAAGTGTCAAAATAATGGAAATATTCAAATCTCAGCTTGAAGTTAAAGAGGGAAAAAAAACCTTTAGCATGCCTAATTTGAAAATGTCATCCTTAAGTTGGCAGTGTCCCGACTATCATGTAGGGTTACACAATGTACTTCCGTTTAAACTTCTTTTTAGGCCAGACAGTGAGTTCATCTTAAGTTATTTTTGGATGAAATAATTTACACTTTATCTATATGAAAATAGGCATGTCCTTAACTCCGGTGACGTTTAATGATTCACAACTGGCTGTCATTATGATGGCGTATGTTGGGTTACGTTATAGATTATAGTGTAGAATGGTTTCCCATTAAATTAGCCTCAAATCAATATTTCAAAATGTTCGCAATGGCAACCAAAATGATTGTTACATGATACACCATAACAACATATGTCATGTGGTGGAGGTGTATTCCATTGTGGTGTCTTAGACCTAGATCTGTTTCCCCGGTCAGATCAACCTCCCCTCATCACTGTGTAGGAACAACACCGGATATAGCGACCCCTCGAAGCGATAACATGTGGAACTCCATGTCAGATCACGGTAAGTTATCTCGATATTTTTAATTGTTCTAGTGGTTTTTGAAGCATGAGGTTTCATACATCTATCCTGTATAAATTATGCGTTTGTCGACACTTCGAAATACTCCATTTAAACGCTTTAAAAATGATGAAGTAGTTGGCTGGGTCGCAAACAAAATGTGAGTGTCGGAAGAGTTGTCCATGGTTTAATACATTTAAATGGTATTTTTGGAACATAATCACTCGGTATATAATTTATAATAGGCAACAAGCTAAAATCATCAGAATTTAGGCTCGAGTGTAAGATAAATGTAAGAAAATCAACAAAACATTTTTCATCAATATACGGGGGATAGTATGTGAATTGTAAACAAATGTACGGGGGATAGGTTTAAAGGATTAGAGAATTGAGGTTATTTATTGGTTATAACTTCGTAAACATAAGGATTAAACTGTATTTGTTTTACGATTACGGTGGTATGATCGCAAAGGGATATATACATATTCTATGGGACGCATTAACACCCAGGGTTGCTGCCGTAACCGATTACATGCATTTTTAGTCCCCATAGGCTTGTTATCCTAGTTGTTCATGCATCGTCGGAGTAAATAAAACAAAATACTTGTTACACATAATTCTTTACCACCAAGGTGATGACATCATCGGCGGGAATACTTTAATTCGGGGCTTCCAGGATTTTACCGATCTGTTTGCGATTAACTTCAGAAGAAGTACCTTTCCCTATTAATAGAATATATCACCTCTGGCTGTGTGAGATAGAGATATCTCAATCTCACACAACCAGGGGTGATTGATTCTTTTTCTTACACCTTCGACATTGATATCACGGCGATAACTAAGCGTTGATTGTATGCTTTTCTAGAAAATCCGATGAATTTCTTTCTTTGATCTGATGTTGTAACGTCATATTGATTGTTGAAATGACGTCATATTCATTGTTTTTACGACGTCATATCATTGTCAATAATACCAGCGCGTGCTTAGCTCACCTTAGGGTGGGATAGAGAAATCTCACACGTTTTAAAACACAGGAAGGAGGTTGGCGCATCTTCGTATCCCCATAATTGAACCTTTTGATGTGGGATTAATATTTTTTTCCACCAACACAAAGTTTATACGTTTTTGATTGAATTGGATCACATTCTGCCATTGTTTTAATCATTTCATGAAGTATACCCGGACTATTTCCTTTAACAAATCGTTTTTCATCTAAGAGCACTTTTCTATCAGGAACGATGAAATTTAAATTTGATTTTTTTGCGTATGTTAGACCATGTGACTCGATGTTTGCAACTATATTTCCTGTACACTTTGGTCCACCCATAAATCTCAGATATCTGCCGTGAAACAACCTCAAACCTGTGCGCCAGAACAGTTTAAACTCATTGGAATATCGCATACACGTTGTTGACATTCCAAGGCTAAACCACCGAACTACATCTAGAAAGAGTAAAAACGCAATGTTATTTAAAGGAAATCTTCCCTCGGAGATCAATCGGTGAAAAGAAACATACTCATCAACCTTTCCTATCTTTTTCATTTCCTCGATTACACCGGGAAGAAGGTCAACCAGTCCATTCAATCTTGTCATGTTCACCTTCGTGGGATTGGTTGATACCGTCATCCTTAAATAATTTTGTGCAAGGACCGTCTTTTGTAGCCAAATTCGGTCTAGAAATATGTACTTGTTCTTCGTTGTTCTTTATTGTAATTGACCTGCCTTGTTGTCTGCATACCTCTGGTATTATTTTGAAATGTATTATCGTTGATTTAACAGTGTCTATTCTTATCAGTTTTATTTCACAATTTGGATGATTTTCTGTGAGGTGTCTTATGCTTATCTCAAAAGTCTCGAACCTCTATGGCCAGTGAAAACACTTAAACCGCACAATTCCTGCAAAAAAAAAGTATAAAAAATAGAAATGATTTTAATTCAATGAAGCGGTAACCCGTACACCTTCAAATTGTTGGTTTAGCAATACTCTGTACACATGCGAACTACCCCCGTACACAACGTCAATAATGAAAATTGATTTTTTAAAACAAGTTGGCAAAATTCATCAACAATTATTATTAAAATGTGATGGCTCGTTGTACATTTTAACTTTTTATATTTCTATAAAATATGAAACTATCCTAAAAATACATGTTATGTAAACTAAACAGTCATTATCTTCCGAACATCGTGAGACCATGCAGCTAATTATTCCTAAAAGACACATTATTATTATCTTATTTTTAATTTTGAGCCATGCACTATAAAATACATAATATATGATATAAACAGACAGATTGTTAACTTCAAATTCAACTTAAAAACGTGTGAGATACTAAAATACTTACTGTCGCTAGATTACTATGCTTAATTTGGCTCGCTTCGAGGGGTCGCTATAGCTGGTGTCGTTCCTACACAGTGCTCATATTATATTGTAAAAATGGCTCCATGTTAACGTGAAAGGAAAACCATCAAAGTTTGAATATAGACTTCTTTGAAAATAAAACTAAAAATGAGTAATACTTGGATGTAGTAATATTTATAGGTCCAATGAGGTGGTCATTGTAGTTATGAATCCCAGGCAGTGGTCACTACAGTTAGAATTACGCCCAAGTATCCACTTTTTTTTTGTGGCACGAACGCAGGACGCACGCTTCCCGAACGAAGACGAGCCGCCATTCGACCGCAGGACGAACCCGATACGAATGCAAGCCTACCGATAGGACCGGCGTTACCGATTGGGCTAACGCTGCTAGTACAGCCGCTTTCCGAAAGTAGCGAGGTTATCGGCCAATACCGGCCGATAATCTGCTCAATGATACCTGGCCGCTATCGACCGATAAATATAAACTGATACCTGGCCGATAGCGGCGGATCGAACGAACGAACTATGCAGCCGCTTTCACGGGACGGAACTAGTAGTAGTCGTCTGGATAACCAAACCACTCGTAGTGAAGCGGAGGTTAATCTATCAAAACAAACAAACAACCGGTACTAGTGCCTAATTACACCTGTACTTACCACCCACAAGATATATTTAAGTCCGTAACTTAACTAATAAAGCCGTGTTATTTTTAATAGTATCGGATCAGTCTAAGAATAACATTTCTCTTATTCTTATGATTAAAATGTTAGTCAATGATACGATATCTACAACGTATTTGTTTGAATAGGGCGGTCGTTTAATCTATGTTATAACTGAATGACCACAAATGTATAGGTATACCTAGACAATTACGACACGGTTTAAATTCAAAAGTAGATGGAATAGGCCGGTATAAAACCGTCGGGATTCATGTGGTTTCATGTGGTTGGTTTCGTGTGGTTTCGTGTATTTTTTTGTATATAGCCTTATATAGTTTCGTGTGGTTTCGTGTGGTACGTTTTTTGTGTGGTTCGTGTGGTACGTTTTTCGTGTGGTTTCGTATGGTTTTTTGTATATAGCCTTCAATAGTTTCGTGTGGTTTCATGTGGTTTCGTGTGATATCGTGTGGACTCATATTTCGTGTGGTATCGTATGGTTCATATTTCGTATGATATCGTATGGTATCGTGAGACTCATATGAAATGGAAAGAAGAAGTCAGTCATATGATCATATCCGGATAAGATTAAAAACAAAACATTGTAAAATATATTTTAAATGTAATAAAAGACATGGAGGTCACATTACATGTTCTATAAAGGTCGTTTTAAACACAAGTGAAACCCTAGGTAACCCAGCGACTTTTATAGAACATGTAATGTGACCTCCATGTCTTTTATTACATAAAATATAGTTTACAATGTTTTATTTTTAATCTTATCCGGATATGATCATATGACTGACTTCTTCTTTCCATTTCATATGAGTCTCACGATATCATACGATATCATACGAAATATGAACCATACGATACCACACGAAATATGAGTCCACACGATACCACACGAAATATGAGTCCACACGAAACCACACGAAACTATTTAAGGCTATATACAAAAAACCACACGAAACCACACGAAATATGAACCACAAGAAAAACGTACCACACGAACCACACAAAAAACGTACCACACGAACCACACAAAAAACGTACCACACGAAACTATATAAGGCTATATACAAAAAAAAAAAAAACACGAAACCACACGAAACCAACCAGATGAAACCACACGAAACCAACCACATGAAACCACACGAAACCAACCACATGAAACCACACGAATCCCGACGGTTTTATACCGCCCTATTCCATCTACTTTCAAATACATGATTGCTAGTGAATTGTAACCATAAACATGGAATCACGTAGTCCGTGCCAATATTCACGGAAGTATTGTCCTACCTCATTGTGTATTTTTTAATATCGTAAATATGCCTGTTTGTTACATGACATACCATATTATATTAGCAATGAATTAAGGCCAGATTTTGTAAGTGATACTCTTTCTTATGTGTATGTCCAAAACGGGTCAGGACGGCGTGTTACGAAGATTGTCGTTATTCATAACATGTTGCTTAGCAGCATTTGGCTGGTCATATTTAACATTATGAAATCAAGGTATGTTAAAGACAAGTACTCTACCCGTATGTGTCCTAGAATCCATCTTGTAGCAGACAGATGAAGTATCTAAATGGTGTCCATGGCTACTTGTACCTATTGACATATTTCAATAGTGTTTTGAACGCTAGGAGAACGACCAGGTTTACAAATGCATTTTTAAGTGAAATCAATTCATGATGATTACATACATAATTTTACTTAAAGTTGTAATTTATGTACAGGAAATCTAACGCATGCTAGCGGTAAAGAGATCCAGATCAAGTACCAAAGATATTTCACTAGTGGGCCAATATGTTAGTTTTCACGAATGCGCATGAGTAAAATAAATTTGGTATTACTGAACACACTGTTGGATATTCTGTTTATTACATTTTCTATCAACACAAACCAACCCCGGAACGCAAAGAGACACATCAATCTGACAATATTTGATCTGGATCTCTTTACCGCTAGCATGTGTAGAAAACCCTAAGCAACAAGATATAGTTTTATATTCTTCACTGAGTAAAATATATCCTTTTTATAGAATCAGTCCGATGAATATCTAATTTTAAATATAACCTAAACATCCGGGCTATCCGACCTTTACCTTCACAACAACAATGCCGTCGGTGATAGCTAAGCCTAGTGACTGATCTTTTAAACAACGATTTTCCACCGTTAATGATGATGATTTTCATCAAAACCTGAAAGAGAAAGATTCCTTCGATACACGAACGGATACACAAGGAGCCGTTGGAGGGTTTGGGCTGTACGTGCAGGAGAAAGGTTTGTCTTATGACCCGAACATAATAACACCGTCAGAACCTTACAGCGTCTTATCTAAATTTTATGTAGAGGCCCAGAATAAAATAAAACAGTCAACAATTCACTGATGTCGTTATTTATTTTAATATGATAAAACAGTTATGGACTTTTTACTTGATCCATAATTGTATTATATTTTACTGGTCAAAATGTAGTAAATATTTATCTCCAATGTACCAGGTTAGAGTCAATATAGGTACCTTATGTTAAAATATAATAACACAGTTACACAGAACAACATTAGGGACAGTAACACTAAATATAATATGACGAAGAAACGTTTCACGTAGAAGATCCTTCACGTTAGTAACAATGAGCACTATCCACGCTTCACCTATACTTCAAAACTGCAAACGGGCATCAAGAGGAGATATAAGTAAAAACACGAATTCCGAGATTGCAATATGAATATGAAAGACAAACCACTTTTTCAATTGCATCTTTTTATATAGGAATGATAATATGTAAATGTTCAATAAATATCCCAAAATGATATATACAACACATTAAGATTCTAAAAAAATACCAAAGATACATAATAAATCAATTAAAAAGAATCGAAACAATTCTGACCATGAGGTAATTCTAATAATTTAAAACAAAATCACGACCTTTTAAAGAAAAAAAGGCTAATGTTTGCCAGTGAACGTAAATGCGGCCATATTCCATCTATTTATATTTGCTAATATTTATATGCCTGATCTATTGGGTCGATTAAACTGATATGTACATATACCTACAGCACTGTGTCCTAGAAATTTATTGATGTAATTCATTTGAATAGGCGGTGTCAGGAACTAGTGCTAAAACACTTAAAAATAACTGAATCAACAAACGGTAGATAACAATCCTTTTTCTTTTCTTTTCAGAGGCATTTATGTCAGTTCACAAATAAAACGTTCAATCTGCGATATTACAAAAAAAAGAGGAAAGATATAGAAAACAAACAAAACGAATTCACATTATATTTATCCAAATGCAAGTTATTGCCAACTGCAACCTTTTACGTGAAACAAGTAGCATGACGCTGTTGTGGAATTGAAGATACAAGTATACAGCGAGTACTGTTACAGTCAGCATGGAGACCTGGATTATCATATTATTTTTCCTCGTGAAAGATATTGGTGAGTCTATTAACCTTTATTGTGATTAAATTATAAGCTTGAAATACTCGAAGTGCAGTTTTAAAATTACATTTTGTAACAACATGTCAGAGAATACAAAGCAGGTGACGAATTGTTGCTATGATACAAGTAACCATTGTTTCGAATGAATTGCCATTTCGTAAGCAAAACAATTTGTTCGGTGAATACATGAAAATAACGTCATTAGCGGTTACTGTAATATATCTGTCGTTTTTCAACACTAACATTTGTTAATTGGCTTAGGATTGCAAAATGCCTTTATCTTAAGTCATGTGACATGGCTGATGCCCTAATTTCCATTAAAAACATGGGTTGGTGTAGAAAACGTTGGAAAATACTATTCGTAATGATCACTGAAACATGTTATTGATACCTCCTAGTGCATAAAGAATAGATCTTTCGATCCGTGTGCGACATTTGTGTGAGAGTGACGAGTTGTTTCTAAAATATCAGTTTGAAGAGCGACCCTGGCGTGGGTCGCTTATTTCCGACATGTTAAAGAGGGCCCGGAGTTCTGACGTTAATCGACGCCAGACCGATATAAAAAAGGTCAATATAACGTCAGAATAATTCGGACTACAAAATACATACTCCGTATGGTTCCGTCTGACAGACTGTCTGATGACCCTATTGCGAATGGGGTTACTAACGACACACTCAATTCGCAACAAATCCTAGCAAAACCTCTACTTATTACAGGTTTTTAAATGGATGAACTTAACCAACACACAGGTAGTAGCACCTTTTAAATTTAGCAAAGAAAAAGACAGTAAGCCAAACCTGAATAACACTGCATCGTACAGCCGTATCGCCCTGCAAAGATTCATTGGTGACTATTGCAAAAATGTAAAATAAATCATGTCTAAACAGAGGGGCACGTACGAAAACACCCTGAATTATGTTTCTAAACATATTCTTCAGATTGAAAGGTATGGATTATGAAAAGATTAATGTAACACATCCAAAAAGTGTAACAAAACCGCTGAATTATGATTTTATTTACATTTTAAGGAGTGCTGGTTAATTTTTAATTTAACAATGTGTAAAGTGTGTTTATTATAAAACCAAGCCAAAATTAATAAGAGATACCTGTGGCCAGGTTACAAATACTTCTAATTAATTCCAGTATCGGGAGATAAGATAAATATATACTATTTTCTTACAGGTCAAATGTCAACTGAACTCCCCCCGAGGTTATGGACAAAAACCGACGTCCTTTCTAACAGGATGTTTGCTAATCCCATGTTCACTACCACCACTACACGTGGGCGACTTCAATGTGCAAAGATATGTTCCGAAAGTCAGTGCTGCAGGACGATGACCTCTAACCTTGTAACTAGTGTGTGTGTAGGTTACAGTGGTAACATCAATATCAACTCCCCATATACACCAAACGCCGGAAGTGAATGTTTCCAGATAAACAACCCCCAAGGTTTGTTTTTTGTCATAATTTGTTTTCTTGTCATCACACGTACATGTACCCATCCGTCATATATACGAACTTCCGTTTGTTAGTGCTATATATAGGATCTTACATGAGTTTCCATTTCATATGATATTTATATGACGAGTTTCATAAATTTCATATGAAATGAAAAGAGTGTAAGATCCTTTTTATCACATACTCAAGTTTGTGGCATTTATTCGTGTAAAACGACAATTTTCATGCAACCTTGAAATGTAAAAAGCCGCCATTTATACCTCAGTGCGTTAGTCTGTGACGTCATGTACTTGTCCTAGGCGTGACGTCATACTTGAAACATTTGAAACTTACAACCAATCACAGGGCTGAGAGGTCATATTACATTGTTTAATACGCAAACACAAATATGATATAGTATATTCACTGGACAACACAGTACATTATGTGATAAAATCAAATATGGTGATGTCAAAGATATTTATAGATGAGAACAATTTACTCATTGCGAGCACGTGGGTAAAATCGAGAGGCCACCTGCTTATCCACGTGCGAGCGATGAGAAAATTGTTCGAACGACAAACCCTGAAAATATTGTGTGATAAACTGTTGATCATCTATATACTACTTCTTTATAAATTTCTCCATTAAAAAAGTCAACTAAACACCATATATTCCAAACGACTTCTAGGCTCAATGTTCAACGATCGCAAATCCTCGGCCTGTGACAAAAGAAAACAAATAGCGGAGGAATACCATGAACCTTAAAACTATATATTTACATTTGCATGGCATTGTCACTATATAGCCTCTTTGAAAGCTGTGTCGTTGATGGGACTTTAATTACCATGCATCACGAGACACAATTCTTAGCGTATTAATACAACACTGACCGGAATTACAATATCCAATATAAATAAACATGACGGCTGCTGAAATATCGCTGGGCATTGTGAGATTTGACAATGTCATTGTAAACTCATGTGCAAAATTAAAAATAAAATAAAAAACATTTTTATTACAACGAAAACAAGACCAAGGTCTGCAATACATAATGTATCGTACAAAATGCACATCGGTTGAAATCATCAATGCCGGCAATGGAAACAATTTTAACGCTAATGCAATTTATCAGAAATATCGTCTGTTACACTGCACTGATCAACAGGGAGTCGTTACAAATATCTGAAATACACATATGTTACAGACCTACTGATATGAGTCACAGCACACATAAACATTTCAGACATTTGTAACGAACCTGTGCTCCGTCGCAAGATCACTCACTTCAAACGCTATCAGTTTCACGCATCTTGCATCCACGGTTCCTTAGTTTCTGACGACGTGTCAAATAACGAGTCTGTTATAAATTCTACCGACTGTTGTCAGGTTCCCATTGNGATACTGAATTGTGGAATAGAATTGAAGTGTTTGTTAAAATGTCAAAGTACTACTTTGTTTGCCAATCAGCACGCGACAATACGCTGTTCAAACTATTGAACGAAATTGTGTGGACTGTAGATAAGGCGGGCATTTTTAATTTTAAATATAAATTATAAGTTAAAATAGAACATAAGAGACAGCGAAAACGTAAATATAAGTATTGAACTGTTTTTGTATGGTATTTATGATCTATTTGAATGACACAGCTTTGCAAGCAAACAACATAATGCGCGCTACAATGCTTAAGTAGATTCCTTTCAAAAAACAGTCTTATCGTCATAAGCTTTTCCATATACAAATTTATGCTTAAAATGGTGTTATTATTTTCAGAATATTTTTTCGTATCTTTGTATTGATATGCTTATAACGGACTATTTTCTTTCGCGTATAACTTTTGTGTGGAAACTATTTCCGGTTTCAGAGGTCACCTGGATCAAGCAGACGTTCTTTTTTGAGAAAATACGTTCCCAAGTGCTAAGAAATGGGAAAATCCGTTTTCAAGTTCTTCTCAAGTTGTTCTCAAGTCGTTCTCCACTTCTTCTTATACTGACAACCAATGCTAATTAATTTATCATGCTACCAGTAGGTGGTATAAAATAATATATAGATGATAAATAATGATCAATTACGGACTTTTATTGAGGTGAACATTTGGGTATATGAACCTGAGAAAATCGTCAAAAGAAAATACTGCATTCCGCAAAGAACATTGTGACATTGCCATTTACATGACATATACGAGTGAATATTGAGATAATGTCTCGAAAAATACTTTCCCTGCGTGAATATAACAAATAATCGACCTCTACGTGATAATGATTAACACAGCGGGGTTGCAGGAGAAATTATATCACCTTATATGTGCATCTAGCTATGATTTTAACAGCCGAATCGGTACACAATAATTAAACTTAAACGCTATTTTAAGATATAAATAACCGTATAGTGCTCTGTAACAACAGTGTACTAAATGTACCGCAAGTTAAATAAAATTTCAATGTTCCGGCTTCAAAATTGTTCTCTTAAATTAGGTACGTGTACTTGGACAAAGGTGATGAATATGCAAGACCACACACTTGTGCGGAGCGCACGAGTGAATATATACGTCCTCACAATAAACTCGTGCTTTCTGATTTGTTAAAAAAACACAAGTGTATGGTCTTGCTTTTATCACATACCTTTCGTATTTGGCAGAGATCGATACAAGGATTTTATAAACTTTGATATTTTTTGCAAATATCGGGAACATTTCAGTTCGCCATGACAAGGGGATTCCCATAAAAAGTAGTTCCGGCTAGTAGGTAATTCAAACATTCCGTATTGCACATGTGCAATACAGAACGTTGTATTTCATGGTCTGAAAATTGACCACTTTGACCCACCATTTCTGATTGTGTAAAATAATATATCAATAGAGTGCTATACAAAATGCATGCAGGCGTTTTGTTTGAGGTGGTTTTTGTCTCTTACATGTTGATGAACACATATGCCTGTTATTAGAGATTTGAAAATAAAATCCAAAATGAAAGGGAACATATTAACCCCGCCAACTAAAGAGGTTATACAGATATTTTATACGGATTAAAGAGCTGTCATATGAATATGAGCATTTATTATCGTTACATTCTCCTTGTTTTATCGATACTTTTTCCTTGTATCATCACCTTTTCCTTGTAGATACGGCTTTTTACAGTTACGACGGTAGCACTAATCTCTGTTTCTCACTGAAAACGGATCTGCAAGATAAAACCGGGGCCGTTGACCAGTGTCGACAGGATAATGGTGATCTTATAAAGATTGACACTATGGGGAAATTGGCGGCTGTGCAAACTGTACTCAGGGATTATTTTAACAGTATGTTGTTTTTCGTTTGGAACAATGTACCATATCTGTAACATTGATTTCTGCAATTACTGTTTTCGTTTTATGGCAAAACAATAGTGAAATTTCAATATTAAATGCATAACGAAAAGCCACGATGGCCAATATCTAAAAAAAAAAAAGGTTATTTCAGTGAACAAACAAATTTATCAATCGTGTACAGTTGTTTGATCGCACAACGCACCAAATCTACCGTGCGCACATCATGCACACACAATAAACATGCAAATGAGTCTTGTCACCGTGGGAAACAGGTCATATTACTACGTACTACAACTTCTACGTTTGTAAACAAAATGGCTGACCGAATTACTGTTTGCATTGATAGCAGGGTCAGGGGTACTGGTAGAATAAAATTAACAAACGGGCTTAATAAATTCAATATGATATAAACACGAGTGTTAGCTTCACACAAATTCAACACCTGCATGTTCAAATTCCCCCTTGAACTTCTCCGACATACATTGTACACACCAATCAATGGCGAACACGTGTAACCGGTCAACTTCATCAGTGTTCCAGTTTCATGGCGGATTCCACAGTATATTTTCTGGCTCAGTGACCGGCGGAAACATAGAGGTTCACATTCACATAAAACCCTCTCCAAAGAATTCATTCATAGGCAATATGGATTGCAACTGGACAAAAGCAAATAAAACACGAATTCGAATTTGCCGCTGTCTAGTTGCCATTCATATTGGCTTTGAATGCCAACTTAAAGCAGTTCAGTGCTTATATAATTCTCCTGAAGAACTGTATGGCAGCGAAAGGCATCGGGAATCGGTCTTCTTGTGATATTTAATTATTTGTATATATGTGTGTGTTATTTGTTTATGTTTTAACGTAAGAACGTTCATTGTAATTATTTTGAGACGTCGCAATTTCTAGATACCGCGTCATGTGTATTGTTTATAACAGCATTATTGTTGACGTCTTAAGTATGTGGGCTCTATTTGTGACGTCACAAATTAATTCAGATAGCCTAAAGAGCCCTACTATGGGCTAATTAAGTACTGGCGATATAGACTTCGGTGTTTTATTGTATATATATCACTACGATCAGTTGGACGTGTAAAACATTTTTTTCCGCTATATACAAATTCATTAAACAAAACATTATATTTATATATATATGGCGCCCCAAAAAATGGTTACTGCAGGTTTTTTCGGCTTCTTGTCTCTAGATCGTTGTACTATACAAAGTAAATAGAGGAATGCCTTAACAATATATACGGTTTCGTGTTTAAACATATAAACCTTGATTTTTACGTATGTTTCTATATTCTACCTACACCTATAAACTTATCTTTATGTCTATACTTTCTTAAATTTGGAAATTGTGTTTTTGGTATTTTTTAAACGACCTTAATCGACACCTGTGAAATCACAACACAGTCCCGTATACAGGTAAACATAGCCACTAGCCGTCTACATGTACCTGAACGGTAGTTTTCCCCCGCCCGGGGCGTTTACGTATTTCGTCGGGTAGGACCAGGGGTGTGAAAACACAGGTGAAGGGGAACTATAGGCAAACCGAATGCAAATAACAAATACTAAACGTCCAGCTGTGTTTTCATTACGGTCATACGGTATCGCATATCAGCTCTATGTGTCAGGTACAGGCCAGGTCAAACCCCGGTAACTCATCAAATTGTTAATTACATATTCTGTTACCTTGGCGCGAAACCCATTCTTGACAGTCTAACGGTCACTGTAATGCTGTGTTACACGCATAGTAAAACTGTACATAATCTTCATTACTGTGATGAAAAATTACAAAAATACATACAGTTTTCATTATTGCATACGAGCTTTCCGTATTTTTTTCATTCCGTAATATTGATCTACAAATTGTACCCAATCGCACAGTTGTGCGGAGAGAAGCGCACAACGGGGCGAACGATTGTAAAATCGCACAATTGTGCGCACAATGTGTGGACGATGTGCGAACGGTGTGTGAACGATGTATGCACGGTGTGCGCACGCTATTTTTGGTGCGTTGTGCGGTCACACAACTGTATATCTATTACATTTTTGCCAGTGAAATATCGGATTCTAACAACATTTTTTTATTTTCATTTTTTTTGGATTTTTTCAACAGTACATTAAACATAACACATCACATTTCAGTCTCACATTCTTGATTTTCACACAAGTTTTTTGTTTGACTTGACATTTTTTAACATTCTTATATTATTACATCGATTTGGGTACCGATGCAGAAAAACAATTATTTCTTTATAAGTTTGAAACAAGATACAATGCTATTTTCACATGCTGAAACCAGGATATTAGGTGTTATGTACCATCGTATTGTTTTAGAAGAAGATATAGGAAAGAAAAGAGTAATAAAGAGAGAGAGGGACAAGAAAGAAAAGGAAGGTTGGAGAGGTGTCGAAGGATTTGACAAGGGCTTATTGTTCAGTATTGTGTAAATTTTTGTACATAGGCTACTTTTAACAGGAATTACATTGGTACTATATCATTATAATTAATTTACATTTCAGTTATATGGCCTGCAGTAATCTTTCCCATTTTTTCCATTCCTTTTTAAAATTAGTGAAATAATTTTCACCATTACCTACAGCAATGTATTTTTGAGTATTGTAAATATCTTTAATTAAGTTTTTCAAAGCTAAAACTGATAGACCAGTTAGCAGACATCTAGCTTTATAAATATATAGTTTAATGATAAAAAGTACTAAATTATCAACAATGTTTTTTTCTATCATAGAAACCAAAGATAAAAGATTCTTTATTAAAAGCAAATGGAATTAATAACACATCTAGCAATGATTCAAAATTTGTTAAAAACACTTGTACTTCTTTACATTCCCATAATCCATGAACTATAGTTTCTGTGTCAGTTTTACAATGAAAACAATATGGACTATTAACAAGACCTATTTTATAAAGATATGAATTAGTAGTTAAAATCTGTTGATTGATTCTATATTGAAGCCACTGTAGTTTTGTGTTTTTACTAATTTTGAAGGGAACGGTATAGATTTTCTTCCATATCTCTGTGTTAAATTCAAATATTTCCTCCTACTTCTTTCTACCGGTAGATATTGTATTATTTTGGCATAGAACATGGTAAAAGTCATTAGTTCCTTTTTTTGTGTTTAAGAAAAATTTCCAAATTAATTGAGATATATGGATAATATACATTCAAATTAGTAACATCCTCATGTGAAATGGATTTCTTTATGGAATTAATGACACCTTGATAAGTGAGAAAATTTGTATGAATGTCAAATTTCTCTGTAAACTCTTGATGGCTGTAAAACAATTTATTTCTTCTTTCTTTAATTAAGTCATAAACTATTGTTATCCCTTTCCTATACCATTCCCTATAAAATATACTCTTGTTTTGTATTTTTATTGATTTATTATACCAAATGGGTGATTTGAGAATATTTACATTTTTGTTTCCAAATTTTACAACTTTTTCAGCTAGCTTGCACCAACTTAATAGCATATCTTTCCAAAATAAATGTGTACAACTCTTCTGGTATCTTAGCATATGATCAGTACCACAATTAGCTATAATATTTCTATTTCCATATAACTTAAAAAAAATATGCCACTTTCCTTCTGTTGTATATAGTCTCCTTATCTAGGTTAATTTTAAAGATTCTATAAATGATTGTAAATGTAGCATTTCGAGTCCGCCTTCCAGATAATTCTTAATAACTATGTATCTTTTTATTTTATCTGATTTGCTGTTCCATAAAAAAGTATAAAGTTCAGTATTCAGTTTTTTAATAAAGCATTCTTCTGGATTTGGTAAAGAAATAAAAAGATGATTAAACTGTGATATAAGAATGGACTTTATAATATTGTTTTTTCCTGTTGGTGTTAAAATCCTTCTATTCCATATTTTAATTAATGCCTTGAGCTTAACTATTTTTTTTATCATAGTTTAGTTTTGGAATATGGTGCAAGTCCACATAAAACTCAATGCCTAAAACTGTATTTTTTGTAATTCCCCATTTTAAGTTCCACTCTGGAAAGTAAGTATCATTACTATATTTTTTACTGCCAATCCAAACAACTTGTGTTTTACTTTTATTTACTTTTAATCCAGATTTTTTTGCAAAAATGTTTAATTCATTAAATGATTCTTTCATGGATCTTTTTGTACCATCTAATATAATTGAGGTATCATCTGCATACTGAGATAATAAAATGAGAACATTATCTACATTAATTCCTTTAATATTCTTATTAAGTCTAAATCTTATAGCAAGTACTTCTACACATAGAATAAATATATATCGTGCGATTGGATCGCCCTGCCGACAGCCCCTCTTTATTTCGAAAAAACATGAAAGATTTCCTCCCTGATTAATAGAAGAGATTGCATTAGTATGTAAAAATGTTATCCACCTACATATATCATTCCCAAAATTTAAAAAAATGAAAGATAAAACTGTGTTTATAAAATCCCAACTAACAGAGTCAAAAGCCTTTTCAAAGTCTATTATTAAAAGCATACCAGGAATTTCATTTTCTTCTGCATACTGCATGATATCATAAATTAGCCTTGTATTTTCCCCTATATTCCTCCCCGCAATAAAACCAGTCTGATCCCTATTTATTAATTTATCTTAAACTGTTTTTATTCTACCTGCTATTGAACCAGATGCTATTTTATATATTATGTTTAGTAATGAAATCGGCCTCCAATTCTTTAAAAACTGCCTGGGTTTGTCTCCCTTGGGTAGACGTGTAATTATACCCTGTCTTTGAGTTATAGATAATTTTCCATTTATGAATCCGTAATTGATAGACCTTATTAAAGGGGCATCACGCTGAAGTAACTATTTTTTTTGTCTTTTTTTCAAATACTACATAAACATATCAAGTGAGACTCCTTATGGAAAATAACGATCGGATTTGGCTGAAATAGATTCATAAAAATGATTAAATCTAAGATAATCATCGGTATTTCTACCTGTCTGACCAACGTTTTGTTCAGGGATTTCCCTCTACTAGCGCATGCGCATTGCACACCATTTCTTTGTAAACAAAATGGCTGACCGTGTGAAGTAAGCCAAAGAAAAGTGTTGTGCCGTGTCAGCTACGAAGCGAAAAGTTGTCAAATGGTCAAAAGATAGCGCACGGAGTACGTTACGGAATCATTATTACAGGTGGGAGTATTCAAAGGAGAAAATAACTGCCCTAGCAGTTAGTACGGTGCATGTATTCTTCCGGATAGCCAGTTAAGCTGAAATGGAATCGACAGAAATGCTAGCGCTGTTTATGTTATGAATAAATATCTAAAACTATTAACCTCGCTAGTATCTTTGTCTGAGTTTGAACACAGATGAACTTAGTTTAATATGTCGATGGGCATGTATCGGAGAGAGTTTACTTTGTGTTTCTATAATTATACAGTGGTTTATGCGAAAGGAAGGGATAAGTGACTGGTTAGTTTGATTTTGTCATGAGGCCCTCCAAGGGTTAACTGTTGTGATAGCCGTCTCTGTCGGTACTCGTGATCGGGGTCAAATGAGATACGTGCGCTTTTAGATTTACATAATTTATAATATTACCGGGTTCAGTAAAATGGTATGATTTAATTATATTGCTGAATTAAACGATTTTTTGTTTGTTTTTACATACAAGATTTAAATTAGTACTAATATGAATACCCGGCTTCCTCTGGCGCAACGACGTAATATATAAAAAAAAATCTCTCGTCGTCAGAAAGCTACATTATCGCAGCTATAGAGTAAAAATGTCAAAATGACGGGCCAGGATGAATAACTGAGGAAGGAGAACCTACTTCTAGTAAATAGGATCGCGTAACATTTTTTTTTTAAATCGTAATATTTCAACAGTTCATGTTTTCATATGTTGTTGACTTAGAATGTATGATCATGTAACAACCTTTTCTCTATAAAGAATTAATCTTCGACTTCAGATAGAATCGGAATACGTATTGAAAACAGGGGAAGAAACATTTGTTTACGTTGTAAAAATGACGCGTGCTGCCGATAACTACGGCTTCTGTTTCGGACAAAAATGAAATGATTAAAGAAAAATTGGCTCAACATAAAAAGGGTCCATTGACAAGAATGCTTTAATCTATGAAAAGTATTGAAAAAATATAATTATCAAGTAGCCAATATCTGACACATATTCTACATGTACACGTACTGGTTTTTCCATACAGTTTAGTGTGTGTGATGGCTAATATGACTTACTAAGTGTTAGCGTATGGAGACGGCGAAAGTGGGAAAGAGAGTATACATATTTGTTTATGCATGGTGTAGAAAGAAAAAAAATGGCCAAAGATATTGAGTTGTACAATGTAATAAAACAAATCACAAACGTTTCTCTTTTTTTGATACGCGTGTGGTTTTTCATTGCATATATTCACTTCATGAAAACATTTGAAAGGGGATATTCGTCTCGTGAATATTCCTTTTTACAGAAAGGTTTGTCCCATGGTTGAAGAAAGGTGTTTAGCCCCGTACAGATATCACATTCCGTTACTAAATTCAATATATTTATATATATATATACTTTGTGTTTATGCCTATTATCATGGTTGACATTTAATTGTAAATGTATGACGGGAGAAGGCTGTGATAAATTGTAAAAACGTGTGCCCCCATCCCTTGTTCAATTTTATTGGCAACAAATATGTTAAAAGCTAAATAAATTTAAATTCTGAATATTGGCAAGTGTGCAATTAACTTCTGATGATGAATAACTACTGTTTAATAAGTTTCAATACGGACTTGGGAATCATTTTACTTGGTTTCATAGTGCGGTAAGAAGTTGCAGTTGCCTTGAATATAAATGTTCATAAAATAACTTAACTTCATTTAAAATATCTTCCTGTATTCTAATAATTTCCCCATTTCCTTTTTCTAACATTGGAATAATTTTCGAAGTAAAATTTCTATTTTCTAGATTGAAAAAATATTTTCTTGGTTTTTCTCCCTCTTCAACCTATTTAGCTTTTGATCGAATGATATTACCCTTCATTTTATGTTGCCTAATTCTTTCTAATTCCTTCTTTTTTTCTTCTACTTGATTAAAATCTATACTGCAATGGGCTTCTAGAGAATTAATTGCTTCAATAAGATTCTTCTCTTGTATATTTTGCTGCTTTTTCTTGTAAGATGAATATGATATTGTTTTGCCCCTAATTTCAAATAATAATGTCTATAAAAAAAGTTGATCATTAATTTGAAATTGAATATCATTGTCAGAGATAATATTTAGATTCTCAAAATTGTAAACAGGAAGAGCGTACTGTAATTTCACTTCAGAAATAGGCTTATTTTTTATATTAAGATATTGTAAGTCATGCAATAATGAATTGTTAAATTTCCAAAGACCCTTTCCTTTTTTGAACTCATTAAACTTAAATGATATAGAAGGTGAAGAATGGTCTGATCGATCGCCAGTCTCTATGTTACATTTTTGTACATTTCTTACCAAATTGTCAGATATTAAAACGAAATCAAGACGAGCTTGTTGTATAGGGTTAGTTTCATCCATGTGTACCTCCTTATTTTTGGGTGTTGTTCTCTAAAAATGTCTATCATATCTAGTTCTTCCATTAATTCTATTATCTTATCTCTAGCCTTTGGATTATGTTTATGTCTATAATTTTGATCATAGTCTAAATCAGGATTCAGAACCATATTAAAATCACCACATACAATAAAATATTCATTGTTATACTCAATAATAGCATCTACTATTTGTTCATAAAAGTGTGACCTATCTCTATTCGGACCATATAGTGTTATTAAAGTTACCTCTGTTTCTCCCATTAATATATCTAAAGCAGTAAAGTTCCCTTCTGTATCTTTTTTTTCATTCCTCACCTTCATTTCAAAATCATTATTGATTAAAATTACAACCCCTCTTGAATTTGATCTAAATGAACTGAAATGACAGGAATTTCCCCATTCTGACCCTATGATATTTTGCATTTCAACAGTAAAATGTGTGTCCTGAATACAGTATATGTTATAATTCTAATTTCTTAAATATAAAAATACATCTTTACGTTTTCCCTTATCACACAGGTCCTGGCAGTTTGCTGTTAGTATCTTAATTTCTTCCATGATATGTACATAAAAAAAACAAATTTGTATATGTCACCTTGTCAGTCCTATGACACCATAGAGACACAAAGAAGAAGAAAGTAAAAGGAAAGAACAGATTGAGTGATAGAAAGAAGATAATATAAACATACATTAATATAAAGTCAAAAACGGGGACTGACGCACTGTCAACCATACACACTAACACTAAAATTCCTTCACATCGTTCTCATCACCGGATGTTATTGTCGTGACCGGATATTTGGTATAATGTATAAACAAAGACGGGTTCCGGGCAAAAAACTCCGGTAAATTTAAAAAAAGGTTATTCCAGTACCAGACGACTTCCCTCCACTAGCCACGTGCACCTACACATTATACTAAAACCCCATGACAGAGGCCTGAAATTATATGTGGCTGCAGAATATATATATTTTTTAAATCCGGACACCAAGGTACAGACAAACCATCTAATCAATGACTTGATAAAACTGATATCTTCGACACTGTGACACATATCATAAGTGCAACAGCATAATTTATAAAAAAAAAAGACACAACATACGATGAAAAATCATTTTGCATTAAAATTATCATCATGACCCTGTAATGTATCCAACATTTAAACTGTTATAAATAATACACCCTGTTATTGTCAGCCTTTCTTTGAACAAAAATGCTAGAAAAAAATAATGGTTTTGCTGTATATTACTAAACTTCATATTTCCTGACAAGGTTTATTTATGATTCATTATAATACTAAACTTAATATTTCATGACAAGGTCTATTTATGATACATTATAATACTAAACTTAATATTTCATGACAAGGTTTATATATGATACATTATATTACTAAACTTAATATTTCCCGACAAGATTTATTTATGAAACATTATAATACTAAACGTGTTTTGATATGAACCTGTATTAGATATGTGTGTTTATGATAAAGTTTTATTCATGTATAAACCGTAAGTTTTTGTTTATCGTTCGCTACGTTATATTGCCGGCAAACCTGTAAATAGCATGTTTAAGATATATAGTCTGATACATGTATATGCAAATTGGTATACGCAATGAAACCCAGTTTTATTTCCATTAGCGGGTACCTGTTTCTTCGACCTTTACATGTTTGAATATTTAAAAATGTTAGTTATATATGTTGATTTGCTTTATATATCATCGGAATAGTGTCTTTTATCATTCTTATGTATACAGCCATAGCAACTCCTTATAAATGTACTCCATTCAGTACTTCACGTAGAGGACATGCTACAGTGCTGGTAATGCGAATCAACTTTTCATCCTTGCGATGATAAAACTTGAGTACTTTTGTAATTTTGTTGTGTTTTTGGTTGTAATTGAAGATAATTGTATAAGATGTTGAACTTGAAAGATATAGCAAATCGATTTTTTCATACATTTGAAAACATTTTTCGCATTGCCTGCGTCATCAGTTAGCTGGCTATGGGTGCTTTTTAAGATAAAGAAGTATGGCCCATGCGCAAAATGCGCAAAATTACATCTGGTCGTTACTGTATTCTGTTAAAATTTTGCAACAGTTTAACGTTTGCCTTTTTCGCCCTCGCGAATTTATCGTGACTGGGAATATTAAAGCACATCATACAATAAATATAGCCATTGAATGTGGTGTGTGTGTGTGTGTGGGGGGGGGGGGGGGCACAAATCTACTGGCTGCATCAGACAATGGACTGAGGAAGATTGATTAATGAATAGGTGCATCTGTCTTTACTACTGAATACTATTAAATAGTTCACCCTTCACTGGAAAAATCTACTGTATACCGGGAACTTTCGACCTCATTCCGGAGCTGAGGGCGAAACGGGCGAAAACTGAAACTACGGCGATCATTTCCCAGTATACAGTAATTACTATATATGGTATGGTGTGTAATAATATAAGCTATCATGATACATGTAAGCTAGCCTCAATTACGAAGCGAAGGGCGAAAGAAACACATGAAGCTAACATTTCCCAGCATGCATTATACTATTCGATATTATCAAAATGGGTATATTATGTTTGATGTACTAAGTGCATGCATTTTTTTTATACATTTTGTAATTGATATCAGTTTTTAAATAAAAACGGAAAATACCATGTTTTGTGGTTGCTTTTTATTAACACGGTTAGCAATAATTTGCAGTAAAGAAATGAATAGATTTTCATAAATTAGAAATTGAAAAATAAGCAACAGTTTATGGAATTTTGTTTCCACATAGTTTTTATTAAAACACAACATATAAATGATATTTTATGGTTTCCTGTTTATTACCAAATGTATTTCACGAGTGTGTCAGAACACCAGTATATTTAACGAGTGTGAAACACGACAGAACAAAATCTGTATATGGTAGCCAATGGGAAAGCCAGAAAATCTTCTATTTATTACATTTTAAATTACCGACCAGAACGAAAATGTTACTGCTTCAAAGTAGTGGGGATACAATAGTTAATCTTTCGCACCATATTCCAATGACTTCACATTTGAAGGCGTCGTTTTGAATCGGCTACTCAGCAAAACATTTGATTCTTTTGTAATTACTCGGTAAGCTTTGCTTCCAAAAAACTGATACTCTTCATGGCGTAAATAGAAAATGTCGTTCTGATTGGTTTAAACCATAAAGTGATATTTTAAATTTTAATTTTGTTGTGATCAAATTGGTAGAATCCGATATTTAAAGCATAAAAATGCAATAAATAGAAAGGATTGACAAGCAGGTAGCATTGCAATTCATGAAATATATTCAGCTGCAAGAAAAAAGTCACAGATTATATAAATTTTCCTCCCCAATTCCGTACATGTATGTTAGAGAACGAGCTATGCTAAGAACGTAAAACCCACACGATACCTATGATTTGAGTTGTCTAGAATTCACTGCACATATACACACAACTCAGGTATAAGTTAAGAATCTGATCAGGAAAACAGGTTATATGTTTCTATTGGTATTGACGTCACAAGTTTCCGTATGTTCAAACATGTTTTAAACTACTCTTGAAGTATTGACCCTACAGCACAATGGATAGAACCGTTCTTCAAAGATTTTGTTGTTGTGTATAATGGCTCTTGTTTGGTGAAAGAAAGACATCACACCAGCTTCTAAGTAAATAAATACATGCACGTTCACTATTCAAATAAATAATTTGTGATCTCCATAGCTTACATTTCATTGATGTGACTACGTGTGGTAGCGTACAAAGGGACGCTATATTAGATAGACCACATAATGAAGTTTTTCAATAGTGTTTTATCCTCATGTACACAACAACCAGTAAAGCAGTTTATATATATTTCAACAGCAAATATTACTATTTATACAAAAAAATACGTCGATAAAACACGATACTGTCAAAGGCATCAACTGTATTAAATTAGTTTTGGGATTATATCCCTTTCCTTAAAGAAAGTTATGTGGAAATATTTGTTTGTAATATGGTTGTTAAATAGTGACCATGCTTTCATCATTACATTATATGAACCTGCAATATATGTTGCATGGTCAGATGTTGTTCAATTATATTAACAATAAGATTTTGTTTGTCATTTTGCTGATACACTTCGGTAAGTCAATAGCAGAATATGCCTTTACTATCCTAACGACATTCTGTAATTAGTTTGTATATAATTAACAACAAGAAAACATCTAGCTTTAATACTTTTAGTTAACATGACATGAATATAAAGGATATATAGGATATATTTATGTAGACATGAATACACTGTTATATTTCAAAAGTAGCATTAGAGTACCTAAAATGGAACACTTTTTAAATCGAAATATTAATACTTCTTGCTTAGTTTCTGGAAACTTTGTTTTGCTGTAATGCAAATACAGGTGCCTATAACCTTCATGTGGTGTATTATTAGGGTATCATCAGCGTGTGACTTTATTTATAAAGCTCATTTAGTTGAGTCAGGTGCATTTAGCAGACCGGGTACTTAATATGGAACACCTCATCAGTTTTTGAAAATAACGCAAATCTGTAAACTTTTTACTCATTTCAAGACAGTTTGAAACTTTCTACCAAATGTTAGTCTTTAGTTTTTGCTTTGAAATATTCTTTTAACAAATATTGCAGGATATAAATGTCGCCGCTCTGTATCATTTCCAGGAAAATTAGTTTTTTAACGTTTTTAGTTGAGTTAATTAGGATTAATGTGAGGGAACCTGGTAATTTTGTCTACAGTTGCTTGAATCTATATACGTTTTGATAACCATTACATAACATTAATTTCTATTGCAAAATAAAAAGCTCTATCATGCAAACGTGAAAAGTGTTCCGTTTTGGGTACCGTTCTATTTTAGATACCCTCATGTTAATAAACAGATAATAAAATTATTTCAACCAATCAACATATCATATATAAATTTCTATACATATTTTACATATTTTCATTGCAACATCGTTTAATGACAAATATGGCGAATTGTCAAATGGATTGGGCAACAGGCACAGCCTTCGTAAGCCCTCTTCATAAAAAGGATATACAGGTGGAAACAAATTTACATATATTTATATTACAATTATGAATTTAAGAAGCAAATTCATAAAGTAGAATCAATGTTTCTAAGGCTTATTAATTAATTAACTTAAATGTTAATTATATTTTAAAATGAAAAATACAATTAACATATATAAATAGACCAGCAGATCCATCATCTCAATTAAGGATGGGAACATATTTTATTTTTTTAATTAGATTTTTTTTTCTCAATCTAATTTTCTGGACTAGCCAAATGGCAAAATGTTTAGGCCGCGCAGTTTATGTTGCAATATCCTACTATATGTTATATATATAAAAGTAATTGTGAGATTCCTTAAATAATGTCCGCCTTTTTTAGACGGGTTAACTACCCTGAGAATACCACAATCTGGAGTTTTTGCGGTGCAATGCAGTGTTTAAATATGAAGCTGCAGTAGATATTGCTACTCATTATTAAACGTGCTTGACTATACGAAGCTGTATTCTGAAAACAATGGTTCAATTAAATATGATTAATTTATATCTTTGTTATTTGTATTATGTAATCGCACAGGTTTTGATTAACAACAGGGTAAGATGCATAGGTACTTTAGTTCATACAGTGAGATGATGGATAATATGCTGGGGACAGACCTGTTTATCATAAGTGAGACAATATGTAAAAAATGGTTGATCGAAATAACGTCATCAGTATAATATGAATCAGGTAATGTATATTCTCCACATAAAATGTATCGCAATACAAAACAAAACCCCACCAATATATAAATAAAGCAAAACACAAAAGATAAACAAGCAGCTAACAGAGTAGGCCTATTCTAAACCCCTACTCATAGTGGTAGAGGACGCGTCTTGATAATGTTATAAAATCGAATGAAAGTAATCTTAAATTGTTAAATAGAAATTACGTAATAATTAACCCAGCCTTCATTTTGAAAAGTGATCAAAAAGGCAACTTATTTTTAATGTTTGCATTGGTATTTACTTCACAACTTTAGCTATATTCGGAATTTTTTTAAACTGCTCTAGGTTTATGATCTAATTATTCGTAAGTTTAAGACGATGCTCAAAGTTTAATCAAGGATAATGAACGCTGTTGAAAAAAATAATTGCATCAACGCCTACGGAAAAAAATTCCTATATACGTTTACTTATCCAAACCAATGGAGGCTGTAGTGTAGACAGGCTTGCCTAATTGAATTAAACAAAAGATAGAAAACTCCTGTCAGCCGCTTCTTCAATTGAATGCTACTTTGATCATGTTTTAACTAAATAAAAGAGACAAGCAATGATCTATTGTGCGCCAATATAGACAGATCAATTATGCAACAAATGAGTCGAGAAATTGATGTCTTTGCAATTGATCAATGAGAGCGAGTTGTGCTATTTATTTGTAACTCCAGAGATGGTAACAGTTTGTTTTAAATTAACAAATATGTATTACAGAAAATACACGTATATGAAACTAGACCAAACTCAAGCAAATGACAAGCCAACTCGATTATCTCGCTCAGGACGGTTCCATTACATTACAGAATGACTTCCCCTTGGTTGCAAAACGGATGGATGGATGAAACTTTAGGTTTTGGATTTAACGTTATTAGAAGTCACAGAGGTCAAATTAATTCCATTTGATATCATCCAGTTGTGCCATTGGTTTCCTGTCTCTAATCTGTATTCTGAATTCACAAATTCGATGCACCAAATTGAAATTTAAGTTATAGAACATACCTAGCTACAAAGTATCGAAACTTTTTTGTTTCTCATATGATTCAAACATGTAAATTTATGTTTTAAACAAAATCGCCTATGTTTTCATTTTCTTAGTATTAACATAACTCATTAACATTATTGATTTCTGACATGAAAGGAATATAATTATATGATTACAACTATGACTAATTTTGAGTTATAATTGATACAGTTTTAGATGTTTAATAATACTCATCACTAAAGCATGGTAATACGATTCTGTATCGAACTCTTGTTAGGGTAATAAACTAAAATGGGCAACATCCATCAATATATTTGAATGATTCGAACGTGTAGAGATATAATATACATGTATGATAATATTTGACATTCACAATCTCTTAATGACTATCAAATGAAACCAAAACGCCACCGAGAGAAGTTTTAACGCTGAATTATGTTTTTAAATCTACGATTAACTTTGGGATGTTGGCCATTTACGTACAGGTTTAAATTGTATTAGATGGTATTTAGTTGTACAGTACAACTAAAAAAGTTTTAAGAAAAACATTGTCGATGTTTGCACACATTTGTAATTATCTGTCATTAAACTTCCTACCTAGTACCTTACCAAAGAACACTCATAACTTTTGCTTGCAGATAAAATTAAATATCCAACGCTTGTGACAGTAATCAATTAAAAGGATAACAATGGCCAAAATCACCAGCAAAGCAAAGACGATTCCTGCTATAGCTCCAGTACCTGTAACAGAAATGGATAGGATCCATAATACGATTTTCACAATAATGCGACTCCATGCATTTCTAATCACCCCGCCCCATCGCCCCCTTCCTTCCTATGCTATTTTTCATTTCAGGACATAAAATCTCGACGCACGCCTCTGGCTGGACAGTGCCTTTTTACCAGATGTATTGATATTTTAAATAACGAAATTCTAAATTGTTTATTCAACATTAGAGAGGTTTAGCAACCATACGAGTTCGGGTTTGGGTACGTGTTAGCTATACGTACACGTACAATTAAAATTCGATTTAACATAAATAACCGTTAACGTGTACGTGTAGCATGTATATGACGTCACCTGTTTCTACTGGCTAATTCCACCTAATCGTTTGAACCAATACAACCAATATCTTTTAAAGCTATGTTTGTGTACACTGCCTGCTCGGAGGAGGGGTTAGACACTAACGTTTTTATGGCTTGGTAGTTCACAGCACTAGTTGAATAGATTATTTATTAATCATACGGTATTTGTAACTAGTCAAAGATTTCCTTAAGAAAACCTCTCCCTCACGAAACATTAAAAGTTATTAATTGTAGGGAACTTAGAATAACTCTATATACTGCCATACAAATATAATGAAGTTGTAAGGCTACATTTCCATCTTGAATACACAACCACAGAGTAATGTTCATCTCGTAGAATGGAAATGCTTGGGTCTGTTTGGCAGTGTTAGGCCTGTTTTATCTAAAAATGTTAGATTGTATTCCACGTTGGGCTTCATGAACACCGCACCTACTTTTCTATTAGTTTTTTTCTGATATTGAATACTCAAAGGTGAATATCCAAATAGGTATCCTTTTTAGAATTTTGACATTAAAAAATTGTGACCAACTATAGTATATTTTTAAACTCTGATCAGTAACTAAAAAAAAATAAACGCTAAACCTATCCTGGCTCTGAATTAGTGTTGTTATTCAAAAACCAGAAATTCTCATTGTGAGTCAGATTAAACATTAAACTTATTTTCTGTACTCTTGGGTTATTGGTACATTTTAATGTTTTGCAAAAAACAGTGACAACGGACTTACATTCAGAAACGTTGAATTCAAAAGTTTACACACACAAAAACAAGAAAATGAGGAAAAAATATTTAACAAAAATATCTTTATCGATAAAAAGAATATGAGTTTAACGAATTTTGTCGTGAAGTGAGGATGTAGTGAAAAGAAGAGTATAACAAACAATTGCAATTTCAGGGCATTTTTAGACATGTAATTTGCCTTATCTAATTTCCGTCAGTGTATTCTTTACTTACTTAGGGATGCATCATCACCATTCGTTTCTTTTTTGGCTCCATAGCTGGCAACTGAAAGATGTTACGGTTATAATAAAAACGTTGAAGAAATAACTTGTAGATTCTGTAATATCTAAGTATGTTGAATAGAATGATTTTATTTGAGGGCGTTGGAATTAGTTCAGAACAGTGGCTAAAGTAGAATTTCGAGACCGAGTTGCTGGATTTCCCTATACTACATACAACCATAATGAATTATCTTTCCCTGCTGACCAGCAATTATGTAAAAAATCACCATTGACATTGCGAACGCAACAAAAGCAATAAATAAAGTAGATTTTCTAGAAACCGTGCATATATCTCAATAACAAATTCGGAGAGCGCATGGACAAGTACACTTTTACATAAAATACGTTTGTAAAATCTTCAAGGCATGTTTGTTTAAAAATTTAGTTACTCAGTGCGATGTCATGTTACAGGGATGCAAATAACATTAGTGAGCAGATCCCCATGGACTTTCGAGCATACGTATCGAAATGACATAGCGTTTCAGGACGTAATCCGATATGATAGCGAACAGTTTGTATACAAACGTTAGTTTAAGAAACTCTATGAAGCCCTAGTCACACTTATTCAGAAACAGCAGAAATATGGCAGAACCATCCGGAAAGAAAAACATTTTAAATCAGTGCCACATTCGGGAGGGAAAGTCAAATTGGCCTGCATACTTACACACAGCTGGAATGTAGTTGGAAAATAGTATGAATATTTAGAATGATGTTAGAATCCAGTCAAAATATTTATAATGCACTGCCGTACGACTACGGTTTGATTGTTGCCCGAATACCGGCCAAAGTCTGGTCGGAAGGTACCTCGAATGACAATCTGATTAAAATCATATGTTACATGGCTTCGTTAACTTCGTACTACGCCTGAACATCTGAGTGTGCCGCGGTTAGGGTCACGTTCAAGTGACCTTTATAATTATAAATACTCAATATTTTTTATACCAATCAGAGACCCTCTTTCAAAAGGGCGCTCGGAGTTGTAACAAATATGGCGGACATTGATGAGAATGATGCGAAAGTTCTGAAGTAATTTAAGATTGATCGTCTGAAACAGAAATATATTCGAAGCTTTATTAGAGAAGAAAGACTGTTTGGCGGTGTTACCTACGCAATTATGATCCAATGGGTACGTTTTCCTTGGCGTCGTAAAAACGTCAGTTCCCGCCACCATATTTGTTTTGGAAAACTAATCTGTTCGATACCCCTCGCTTTTTATATATCGACCATGATATTCCGATTCGCTGGCAAACTTTTGCCAGCGCGCCTCTGATTGGTTCATCTTAAGGTCACTTGAACGTGACCCTGACCGCGGCACATTCAGATGTTCAGGCGGCGCCATGTAACAGATGATTTTAATCAGATTGCTCGAATGATGTACGAATGCAATTCAAATGCAGTCAGAGCGCATCGTTTGGGTCATCCTTCAAATACAATCAAAATCTTTCGAATGCTGTCAGAATGCCGTAGGACTATTTAGAATGTAGTCAGAATGCCGTAGGACTATTTGGAATGCTGTCAGAATGCCGTAAGACTATTTGGAATGCTGTCAGAATGCCGTAGGACTATTTAGAATGCTGTCAGAATGCCGTAAGACTATTTAGAATGTAGTCAGAATGTAGTCAGAATGCCGTAGGACTATTTAGAATGTAGTCAGAATGGAGTTAGAATGCCGTAGGACTATTTAGAATGCAGTCAGAATGTAGTTAGAATGCCGTAGGACTATTTAGAATGCTGTCAGAATGCCGTAAGACTATTTAGAATGTAGTCAGAATGTAGTCAGAATGCCGTAGGACTATTTAGAATGTAGACAGAATGTAGTTAGAATGCCGTAATCTTAAGGTCAATGTAGTCAGAATGCCGTAAGACTATTTAGAATGTAGTCAGAATGTAGTCAGAATGCCGTAGGACTATTTAGAATGCTGTCAGAATGCCGTAGGACTATTTAGAATGTAGTTAGAATGCAGTCAGAATACACTTCTGATGCTGTTTGATATTTCTCCACTACGAATGCACCTCAAACGTTTTGAGCGATAGCAAAGCATTAGGACTGGCCACAAGAATGGACAAGATTACTTGGAATGCACTCAGAATGCACTCAGAATGCACTCAGAATTTTTAGAATACACTTCGAATATCCAGGAATATACCACGAATTTTCCGAAGACATTGGTAATCAAGATTTAGAAGAAATGAAGTAGTTCTCAAACCGTGGTAACCTTTTTCGCCTATGCAGGTTAGAGTTATCCCACACGGGTATTTCATATGAGATATGTGTATATTGCAAAGATACAGGTGGTAGAAAAATAATTATCCACTTCAGTGTTTTATAAGACAAATATTTGTATTGTATTACCAAATGTTTTAGATGGTTGTGTCATGTTAACACCTTTCGACCCGACAGTTTTCTCTCCGTATAAAGAAAATGATAAACTTATGACATTCAGAAGGGTATATACTATTGAAGTTTTTTTAAGAACTTTCATTTTTAAGATAGCAGTCGTCAATATATAAGATATATGATAAATGAAAATGAAGTGCTTAGCAAGATTTTTGCTGCCGTATACATGTGTATATAGAATGACAAATGAAGTCTGGACGGCCAAAACTTGTGCAATTTTGACCGATGTACCGCATTCAAAGCTCATACATTTTTTTTCTACTTCAGCATTAAATTTTCTTTTTGTTTTTGCTTTGTCTTTACCTTCATTTTTTACCGCTACACGACATTTTACACGCCACACGATGACGGAAGACGACGGACAAAATGCGATGACAATAGGGCAATTGATTATATGAGGTTATCTTCAAATCATATGTATATTTTCATTATATGTAACCTCTTATACATATTCCACATACGGGATGTCGGTGTAATACCTGTTGTAGATATCCCCGGATGGAAGTTCTTGGAGGTGGTTACAGTCTTTGGTGTCGTTGTTGTCAAAGTTGATGTCACCTCCATCAATAAGCTTTTAATAGATGATACCAAGTGGGTAAACAGGGCTATGTTAATATCCATCTTAATAATTATTTGATCATTGCGTTTTTAAAAAGATATGACGTTTGTAAGAAAACTGATATAGTGTTAATCAAATCGATATCGTAAAAAGCAGAAGGGAATCTTGGTCGTCGCATTTAGTTAAACAAAAAATATAGAAAAGGCAAATATAAAGATATACACGTATGATAAAAAAAAGTATTAAATGTCCATGTGAAGGAAGTAAATATGTATTTCTTTTTTTTTATTTGTTTTCCATATCTTGGTTTCCGTGATAGTATTATTGGGCGATGTCTACACAGAAGTAAGTGTCAACTGTGCACTAAAACTAAACAATGACATTGCCTAGATACATTTATACTTATTACATATGAATATATTTGGTACCTGGAGTGCCTTCCATCACTTGCATTGTACAAACTCTGCCTCTTGTCCAAGCTGATGGGTTGACAAAACGTTCCTATTACGTTCGGTCTAAGTATAAGCACTGCGTTTCCTAATTCCCTCACAGTTACTCTCAAATGAAGTTTAGTCTGGGAATTAAAAGCACAACTGTTATGCAGATAGAATGACATTGAATAAAGGAAATCTATGAAGTATTACCTTAGTATTTTTGTTTTATAATATAATATAATATGTAAATGCTAAATGTTTAGACAAAACATGATTGCAGACAGAGAGTCTTCATTGCAAATTGTTTTTTTAATGGTTATTATCAAATGACTCTTTAAGACTTGTTTATGGATTATAGCAAATGTTCAATCTCATGGAAAGCAAGCATTGTTTTGTACACTTGCTCAATTGTATTGGATCCCCATTTGCAAAATATAGAATGCCTTATGGGGAAATCTCAGTATTTTGAATTAAGTCAAATAAACAATTTAACCTAGTCATACTTCGATTTACACAATCTTTTTCCCGGCAACATAAAGGCAATGCCAGATCTGTTTATGGTCTCCTTAAGCAAACTCTTAACAAAACATGTTTATTTATTTTTTCTATTGACATCGATAAAAGTTAAGTCTTGTTAAAAACGGGAAACTGAATTGAAGCTGTTATGCTTACATTTAAACTAAATGTGCATTGTATCAAAATCCTAGTGTTTTGTAACGAATCATATAGCAGTATATTTGGTTTAGTAACCCTTCAACATGTATACTACTAAGCAGTGCCTCGAACCTGGATATTAATGGATATTTATGATATAAACAGCTATACTGGATAGATTTATTGCATTGCAACACATCAATACATAGGCGATTAATACCATCATTTGCCTCTTCCTCGTGACAAACATTCACACTTATTTTGTCTACTTTCCCATTATCTCCTTAATATATCACCATATTCTCTCTCCGTGTCGACCTTTACCTTGTATCTATCTTTCTCCTTTACTTAACACTCTATATCGTATTTTTAGTATCAACTATAAAATGCATCAACTTCGTGTTCATGTATTGTGTATTTCTTTTGATTTGTTAAAATTGGAACAGGAAGAAAAATCCATTTATTACAAAATATGAGTCCAACCACATTTTTGTACTTATTTTCAATAAGGATCCCTGTCCCCCGAAATGTGTTTTTCGTTTTTACAGTAACAACCCATGAATTTTCGTTTAAGATAAATCCGTAGCAGAAGTTGGTCAGAAAACTTTGTATACCATTCATACTTGTATCCCAGTCGGTCGATTTGAGCGATAGTATAACTATATCAAAACCTGAGTTCGAATCCCTGTCTTGCCCTATCAAATGTTATGCGTTGAGTTTACATTGAAATGCCAGAAGGAATGGTTTTCTGTGTATAAATGATGTAGCAAAGCTAAGCTACATCCATGCTTGCCAAATCGGTTTCCGGTGCATTGTTAAAGTATCGGCAGTGGTATGGGTATCCTTTAACAATAAATAATAATGCAGCTTATGGCTAAATGCATTCTATGATATGTCTTATTTACGTGCATGTATATTGTTTCATGAAGTAACTGAATCAGACAGCTTTTTTGTGTCACTGACCTTTCCAGGAAAGGAGTTGTTCATATCACAACCTCCTCCGTTGCCAGTGTCTATTTTTACGTCTGTTGGTGTGGTGACAACAACGTTGCATTGTGTACACCCACCTGGTAGTGGCTGACATTGACAAGAACTGAAATTTAAAGTAAATGATGATAAAGTAAATACTTATTTATTATATTTATTTTTTTATCAGAAAATATTCAGTATTATTTCACAGCAAAACTTCCTTTGTAATGATATCAGAGCTTTTCTTAAACAAAATATATATCTCTATTTATTGACTAAATTACAGCCAACGTGTTATTTGATCAAACGATCGTCCAACCCTTAGCAGAGTCTTGAATACGACAAACAAAACACTCTCTAACAGGTAAGAGAAGGTTCTGTACACTCATTGTAATAAGGCATGGATAAATCTCTGATATATTTTCATTTCAGTCATATTTTCACCGTTAATATTCTGGTATGTTTGAAATCAAAATCACATAAAGTATTTGCATATAACCATTCACTTTGAATGATGTCACACTATTGTGCGTGCTATTATGAACCTATATATCTCCCCCTTTAGATGTTTGCCAGCCGGTATCCTCTCGAACAAAAGCATACAACACTACTTTGAAAGGTGATAGTATACAAGAGTAACCACGGAGTCGCAAAAGCAGGAGGTGGAGGACGGGGGG
>NW_018405926.1:374128-412507 GCF_002113885.1 Mizuhopecten yessoensis
GGGGGGATACGTCACGAAACACCTTATAATAACTACAGGCCAAACTGTCTCTGACAAAAAAATAGTAAAAAAATGTCAGGTTGTGAGGTAAGCATCCAATTTCATTACAGAATATATCACTAGACGAACACATAAACACTAGTTGCAATACGAGAATCGATATGTTCAAGTAAGGTTATGTGTCTTTAAATTTTGTGTACATTAGTTTATCTGGTTTCACTTACTGATAAAACCTTCAAAGATGAAGTTAATTTCTACGAACATGAATGCAGTTTATTTACAGTACACTTCACATTATAACTTTTTTTTACTTTCGGTACTGATAACGTACGAAATGAACTACTTACCGGCTGTCTGTGAGTGAGAAAGTGATGCTCAGGTTGCATGGACAACCTGAAGATCCCAATGATTCTCCGATTTTTGTCGAGTTCACTAGTTTGACTGTCATTGTTTCTGTTCCATATACGACTACCTGATTGATAGAAACACACCATTACGGATCCAACCAAAAACCTAGCTTATAATATTTAAAGTCCTGATTAATCTAGGATAAGTTTTAATTCAAAACGTTGTTGAGATGTTAGTCCTTGCAGCACCAGAGAATTTTGCAGACCACTTTTCAAAAAAGGGAAGCTATAATAAGGAAATTTAAAGTGCCACCCAACAAGGGTTGATTTTGACACGGTAACGCATGAAATGCATATTCACACTATCTGACATCGGGCTTAATAGTGCTTAGTGGCAAAAATTGAAAGTGGAACGCCAGTAAAGCAAAAGGGTAATAAGAGGTAATGCTTCGTCCCAGTAAGCGGAACTCTTAACACATTTTAAAAGTTGAAAAAGCGATTAACAAATGAAAAATAATATAATAATATACAAAAGAGAGAAAATGAAAGCAGTCCAAATAATCCAATGGGTGAAGTAAAATTTAAGTCGTCTCGTCCTCAAGGAGAAGTTACCAAAGACGATTCCTGATTCTGCACAAATGAGGTTCATGCCAAAATATTTACATTCTGTATGCTTAGACCCATTGACAAAAATTACATTCATAAATGCATAACACAGGTTTTCATAGAATCTCAGCACGTGGAAACTGATAGTAACCTGATCACACTGCGAAGTAATACACTACAAAAACTACTCACTCGGAACGACCGACCTAGATGCTTAATTCTTACATCTTAAAATATTATTGAACTGTGCTTTGTGAAATATCCACGTATTTACGTGTCCTGTGCTACAAATAAACATTGAATATGGAACTACATTTTGTTGTGTTATTGTTGTTGACGGTTGCTAAGATCTCTCACGATAGTGTCACATTTCCCCGCGAAAAAACACTGTTCTCGCCACTGCGTTGCACCCGTGTATAAGCAGGAACAAACCCTGTTTATTTGTTTTATTCGTTGTTATATCGATCCACTGAAAGGATTCGTCAATGTAAATATAAGGAATGATATTTATTTTTTCAACATTTATGAGGTCATAACAACAATGGGTTTTTGGACATATTTTACATGAATCGCTAACGCGATTCATTCAATATGTCCATAAACCCATTGTTGTTATGACCTCATAAATGTTGAAAAAATAAAAATCATTCCTTAAATAATAACATTCTGTATGCTTAGACCCATTGACAAAAATTACATTCATAAATGCATAACACAGGTGTTCATAGAATCTCAGCACGTGGGAACTGATAGTAACCTGATCACACTGCGTAGTAATACACTACAAAAACTACTCACTCGGAACGACCGACCTAGATGCTTAATTCTTACATCTTAAAATATTATTGAACTGTGCTTTGTGAAATATCCACGTATTCACGTGTCCTGTGCTACAAATAAACATTGAATATGGAACTACATTTTGTTGTGTTATTGTTGTTGACGGTTGCTAAGATCTCTCACGATAGTGTCACATTTCCCCGCGAAAAAACACTGTTCTCGCCACTGCATTGCACCCGTGTATAAGCAGGAACAAACCCTGTTTATTTGTTTAATTCGTTGTTATATCGATCCACTGAAAGGATTCGTCAATGTAAATATGAGGAATGATATTTATTTTTTCAACATTTATGAGGTCATAACAACAATGGGTTTTTGGACATATTTTACATGAAACGCGATTCATTCAATATGTCCATAAACCCATTGTTGTTATGACCTCATAAATGTTGAAAAAATAAAAATCATTCCTTAAGGATATGGCCAAAAAATAACATTTTTCCTGAAAAGTAAACTAGATATCTATAAATATAAATAACCAATGTTGTAAAAAGTGATCAATAGTTATATCTTTTCAAAAATGTATAAATAATCATATTCAACAATAAGTGAGAAAACGTTTGTGAATGAATGGTTGCCCTCCGAAGATGAGGACACATAATGTTCTGCGCTGAACCAAGGGACATTTTTTGGTGTGCAGTCTCCGACTCTGTTATCTGGTCAGAAAACACAAAAAAATGATACATCACCAGCAGAAACCAGAATGGTAGGAAGAGGGACTCTGCTCTACTTAGTAATAGCAATATGATGTCATCGTATATATTTGAGGCGAAAAAAAGAGTGATTACATTGATAGGTTTTGAAAAAAAAACAATAGATGAAAATAGTTTAACTACATTAACAAACTTTTCATACATAATTTGGAAATACATACACTTGAGGTAGACATTTTCCACAATAAGTGTATGTCTAAAGGAGCTATTGCCTGTATGTCAAACTGTTGCTAAATGATAATAGTTCCTTTGCATATTTCAGGAGGCTTTTTTCAAAGATCGTATAATCGATACTGGCAACTTTGTTATACACCTACCCCTATCCAATCCCCATTCCTCATAATGACAAGGATAGGTCTCTGCCGTTGAGACGAGACTAAGACGATAAGACAAGACCGACCAATATCAGACCAGACCGTGTTTTATAGAAACCCACGTAACAAGTTGAATTGCAGATATAGAGACCAACGTACAGATCAATTTACACGATTAAATTTGATATGAACTACATGTAAGGCTGGTGTAGCTTTGCATTACGTTGTCGGGTACGCATATCTTTATGAATGTAATTTTACAGTAAACCTAGCACCCGGGGTTTATGAGATAAGCGTAATAAAAAATACACGGATAACCTGAAATACTAATAACACAGAAGATAAACATCACACATGTATGTGATAGATCAGCAACAACATCCATAATGATAAGAAGAGGGGCCTTGGTCTTGTCAGTTACTCGAAAATAATAAACTTATACAAAAAATGATGATATATCAATATCTAAGTTGATGGAAATTCAGGTGTGACGTGATACCATGACAGGGGTACCCGTGCCAATGAAATGATAACTGATCTTCTGACGTAATAATCACAACACCTCAATGTTTATAGCGACGTACACCACATATAGTTACGTGCACATGAGAAATGTCCCTACCTTGAAATACCGCCAATCTCCCCTCTAACATACATGAAGATTAGATTATTGACCTCCACAAAGATTTTCTCAATCCTTCTAACCCGAAATTCTTGTGTGTTTTTTTTTACACAGAAACGGAATTTATGTTTGGAATCCGGAACAAACCGGCGATCGACGATTATACTTCAAATCAGTTTGTGAGATAGATTATTATATATCATGAACATTCGGAACACCTCGCATATGCTACCTAGCAAGAAAATGACGAAAGGGTATTCCGAATGATATTATTTATACACTGCGCACACTGATATTGAAATAAATAACACTTGAAATGCATTTTCCTTTCAAATCATAGTTCATCAAATCAAGTAATGAAACCATCCAATTAATCCATTTTAATGATTAGACGTCGTAAACGAGCTGGCGCTATTGTATTCAATTGACAGATAACTACATACACATCTTTTTAGTTGTAATTTTCCTATTTGCCTAACGATCGTGCCTTTTTTTGTAAGTTTAATGTATTACAGTTCATTACAGTTCGCAACACTGACATTGCATTGCTTTATATTTAGTTTATCCTGATAGCAACAGGTGTTTTCATTCAAAGCCTCTCATGATATATATTTATATACATATGTGATAACAATCGTTAAGTTTGCTGTGCTGGACAACTACCGCTGTGTCACGATCTACTTTCTGTACTAGGCAACACAGAACCTATCAGATCACAAAGTGGCAGAATGTATAAAACATGCTAAGGGAAATGAGTCCCTAATTAATATTGCTGTTCGACTTCACATGAACCCTTTTTCTTCAAATTGCGTCATTGTAATAAAATGAAATGAAAAACTCCATGAATCACCTTTGATTGATCATGAAACATATTTAATTGATCTGAAACATATATAATTGATCTGAAACATATTTAATTGATCTGAAAGCATCACACATGGCAGTCTGTGTAATAAACAAAAGAAGAATACCCGATTATCAACAAAACAGTCACTGAGAGGTAGTCAAAGTAAAAAAAATGACAGAAGTACATACTATATTCCTCTACTGTCAAAACAAAGGGACAAGAAAGCACTGTCAATGTCTGCAGTGTTTAGCCGGATAAAAGCACATCCCTGCTCATTTTCTCTTTTAAATAGTTTTCTGTAGAGTCAGGGACATAACGTTAGCTTATTTCATAATGATAAAACTTAATATATCGTAATGGTACCAATGGAGTATTTTTGTCGAAAAATAAACATTGAATAAAAAATCACATTTCAAGAAAAAAATATAATGACATGTTAGAATATTAAATAATACCGAGAGTGATAACAAAACTCAAACTCAAAATCGATACCCTTTGGGAAATTTGAATAAATTATATTGACCATGTAGTCCCTTTATACCCGTCCTGAAAATCAAAGAAATGATGAAAGAGCGCACAGTCTTCAAATGGGGATATTGATAAAGAAATTTTGGCCTGATAAATCTTCTCCTTCATGAAGTCACAACTTTCCTTTACAATCCTACATTGTTTAGTTACTTAGATTGTTTACATACTTCAAGTCACCTTTTATGTTATTATAACAAATACTCTGAAAAATAACTGTGCTGACAAGTTCAGTAACTGTTTGAGGAGAAAACTATTTCTGTGTTCGACTGGAAAGGTAATGTATCTTAAGACATAAATACAAAGCGGTTACCATATATTTAACGAACAATTGTTTACGGAAATGAGAAGCTGACCCCGTACAGACAGATCTTTAACAGTACTCACCATTGACAACAGAAAAATGAGAACCACAGCCGCCGCCATTTCTGAAGCCGGAAGATTTGATTTAACAAGGGCTGATTATGTACTAAGAAATAGGATATTCTTAGATCATCGTACTTTCCTGTTTGAGGCCCTCGGTAAGGTTTTTGTTATGGAACATGTAAGCTCGAACGACATAGGTTCATATACTGTGTAAATGTTTTCATATTAACATCATGTTATTATTGATGAATGACGGGAAAAGGTTTAGATAAGTTCGAATTTATTTATGACATATATATGACAAAAATGTAGATATATATATACTATTTAAATTTTAAGTCTATTTCATTAGCATTTTATTGTTGGTAAATCATGTGAAGAGATTAAGACAATATACAGGTTATTTTGGCTTATCTCTTGGCAAATCATTTCACAACCAAACACATTCTAACAATATGAGACTGTTTCGCCACATACATCAATCGATTAGGACCAGATGTTCATGTATGCAACACATACCAAAATAAACAAATGAATTCGAAAATTGATCCTTTTAAAATGGAACAGGACACTCTTCTTAGCATGGACCTCTTCACATGATTTATAAACAGTGACAAGTTTATCTACAAGGGTTTATATTCAATGAGATTACAACGTATACTGTTGCTAACTTTTCTACTTAATATCTTTTTGCTACTTTTTAGGAATGTATGAATTAGCATTTGAGTATGGAATTTATCCATGTTTTATTATAACTGATCTCTGTACAAAATGCAATCAAGAAATAAGAGTGACAACACCTAACTGAGACGGTACAGAGAATGAGGCAATGCACTTGGCTAACATTGTGTCCCCCCATTAGTAGAGCGGGTCACAAGTCAATATGTAGTAAGTTGTAAGCTCAATTGCGTGGGATTGCACAACATACTACGAGTAGCTTATCAATATCCGAGGGTGTTAAAAGGGAATTTCTGACCAGATAAAATGGCTGATAAATATTCACCTTAATGTAGTCACTACCTTTCTTTTAAATACTGCATTTTTTCGTAACTGCTAAAGGACTAGTAGAATCATTTAATGTTTAGAAAGGAGATTATGTTTGTGACTGATTAGGAGTTAGGAATATAAATCTACATGGAAGTGAAAGAACAAACAGATTTTCTTAAACGAAATGAGAAGCAGCCCTAAACAAATATATTTATAATAGTACTCACCGTTGACAGCAGAACTGTTAGTAGTAATAATGGAAAAAAATCCTTCATTTTTAAATAACTGCGGCTGTAGAAGGAAAAGGAAGTTTAGATAACCCTGGTTCGACCCGATAATATATCAGTAAATGAAATATATCTCACATACTATATAATCATGACATGGACTACACATTCAAACAACGTTTGTTCCTTAGATATACTAGTTGTTTAAATAACAAATATAATTCATATTATTTTCATTCATATTCCCATATTTCAATCATATTACTGTTAATCAATGATAGATACGATCAGTTGTAATTTTGTAAGTTAACGATGCTTTCTATCTTTCCAAACAAATCACATTTTTTATTATTCTAACAATCAATACCTGCTCCCAAGAGAAGATAACTCTGCAATATGCAAAGACGGAATATCGTCATGCAGCACACGGAAGAGTTATTCCTCTTCAAACAAGGTGAGTATACAGGTAAGAAATATCGGGGGAAAGTCTACAAGTAACTACACATGTATCTACTCGCTAAAAAAGATACAACATATATTTATGTGAGAACCTGTTTTAGATCTGTTGTTATTCACACTATCTTTCATTACACAAGTACGTCTCAGATATATTAACAGTAAGGATAAGACAATAGGGAAAGAAGTATGTCTCTAGCAAGGGAAAACATTTTGTTTATTAAATCCCTATATAAACGGAGGTGCAGTGGTATCCGTCCACCGGTCTATAAATATTTTTGTCAAAAGATCTCATTCTTTCTTTATTGACCGAACAAATGGAAACATATGTAGGTTTGTTATCAGAATAAAAAGTTTAATTTTTCTAAAAAGGATCCCCGTGCCACTACCAGAAACAATAACCAAGTTTTGGAAACTTTTTTTCCCTGACATGGCTAAGTTTTGATAATTCTTTCTGAAAAGACGCCATACATTATGGACCTTTTGTTTTCCAATTACAGATGAACATAACACATTCACATGGGTTGCTCCGTAAGAACTACGATGCATTTAACAGCTGTTCAAATAATGATTTCATGATAGTTGGATACGTCATTGATTGCAGTTTGGTTTGTAAACTGAGGTACAAAGGTAAGTATAGATACAAAATATATCTTTTTTTGTGAAATTGATTAAAAGATCAATATTTATTCAATATGTGAATGCAGATGATAAAGTACTTGAAGAAAGAGAAACTACAAAAGTATAACTACCTGACTGACATTTGCAGCATTTTCAAGCAACGAACGTCCAGTGTATCACGTGACTCGTGTACACACCTATACTACAGACGTATCCCGACATTTTGCCGTCGAGTGTTGACAAATACAGTAATGCCAAGACTCCCAAAAGAGAACAGAGACATGGCGGATCGCATATTCCTGGCAAACGTTAGATGAATTAACGTCGCTCGAACGCTAGGTATGACGCGTCGCCTTTGTCACTGCAGATAGCGTTTTATGACGTCAACGTTGACATCAATGCGCCATCTTCAAAATTGCCTCAGCACAACTGCTTGCAATCGAAAATCTTACTAAAGCGAGGTTCTGTGCAGAAGTTCTGATGCAGTTGAATGTGCCTTCATCTGCAGGTCCAGGCCCAAATCATACATTTATGTCATGAAAGATGAAAAAAAAACAAAAAAAAAACTGTTTAACTTTACATCATGTTTGAAAAAATAGAACTGAAAGTTCAACGATTAAATTATTTAAATTATGATAATGAATATGGATTTAAACAAAAAATCATATTCATCACTAAGGTTTAAAAGTTGAATTGATCACCATGCTTTAATATTAAAGTTGCCCCTCCTTTGATTTCAATTTTCTTTTGGTGAGGTGTAGATCTAAACCTTATTACAACAAAAACACCAACCAAAATCAAATTAGCACTTGGTTCGTTTTTCGTAGAAACATAAAACTGGAATTCTTAAAAAATCAGATTTTTTCCCCAAAAGATGAATGTTGTCAAACTGCATGTAATAATGCATTAAAGGATCATTGTATGCTACAATCTGCACCTAAAAGTTTCTTGCTATGGTGAGTTATCAGATATTTACAGACAAATTAACAGCCGGACGCCATTTCAAGCAATGGTTTTTCAGACAAAAAATGTGTTCATCTTAGAATAAAAGTATCTTATAACTTTTGTATACCAAAATTATTTTGATTATAAAAGGACTAGGTCTTAACTTACCAATGACAAAAATATCAACCTATAATATCTGGTGGAACATATTCAAAGAAGAGATACAATGACCATGTGGTCTATACATCAGAATTCATGGCGATGTGTATAGTCTAATCATTATGACTGAAAACTGGCACAAACAAATAATATATTTGTTTCGCTCTAAATTGATTATTAAAAGACGCTTTATCAATCACGCCAAGTGATGAAGTAAACTTTAATTTGGATTGTTTGTGACCTTACATGTGCTGAAAGGTTTATTGTAGTCTTGCAAAAATTATTGTCCAATGACCTGTAAACAGGTGCATTGCTTTTTGGTGGACGCCAGGGAGGTGTCATAGGCCCTCACCTTTTTGGGTACACAGGGTATTTTGTTGTGAAATGAAATGAATACTTTCCATCACTTTTTTTGGACTGAATTTTTGCATACATGTTCATATTTGAAATAATACCACTTCTTCACACTATGAGATGTTTTGGTATACAAGTATAATACGAATGAAAAAACCCTATAATTCACATTAAAATTTTCACAAAATGATCGATTCAACTCACAATCTGGATGATAAATATATTATCAAAGCACTACATTTACAAGTATTACGATGCAAAAATACATTTTTTCCAGAAAAAAAACTTTCAGTCTGATATTCCATTTATAGACCCCCATGCTGTAGTTAGGTTAATTAATCATTTATATAATTAGAAGAGTTATACAAAGTAATAACTCCAGATGAATAAAGCATTGAAAAAAGTTAAAACAGCAGCATAAATCTCGTAGCACTTCTGAATCAAAAGTTGAGGGGGGCATGTCATTTTTTCAGTAGGGTTCATTACTGCAATGAGAATTTTGATTATAGGGATCATAAACCAAACCGTTACTGAATATAGCACATGTTGAAACTTCAATTCCTATTGAAACATATAAAGATAACATGCCTTCCAGATCACATAAAAAAATACTAGTTTGTTATTATTTTACGTCCTTTTAACAGCTATGGCTATTTAAGGGCTTGCCAGGTTTTGAAGGTAGAGGAAAGCCGGAGAACCCGGAGAAAAACCACCGACCTGGGCGACAGTCCCACGTAGGTCTCGAACCCGCGAACCAGTGGTGGAGGGCTAGTGGTAGCAGAATGTCAGAGCCCTTATCAAAGGCTGAGTTATGTATACATATACGCAGTTCATCTTAAACAATTCAAGATCATATTTATCGGATGGCCTCCGATTTAATACTCTTAACAGAACACGTATTTCATGTATTGTTGTGCATTAAAATATGGTTACTTAAAATATGACTACATTAATATACAGATTAAACTAAATATTTCCAAATATTTCTGTTCAGGAAAGGGCAGATAACTCCAGACGTCAGTTTATAGCGAAGGTTTTCTTTTTATGTGTAATTTGGCAAACTATTATTTCCTTGTGCGTTGGTGCGATTTGTAGCAAGAGTTTTGTTTGTTACGTAAAAAGACAATTTTTTGTCATTCAAGTTCCACGTAGATTTATATTTTTACCGTTTTAATCGGAAATACATGTACATAATATCCATGCTAAACAGTAAATGCTACTAGTCTATTAAAATAATACTCAAATTATTAGTTGTAAGACCATAAAAAGTAACCTGACGTTTAAAAAGAAACCTTGTTTGTTAGGTAAATTAACTATTGCTTTGTTCTTTCACTTCCACATAATACGTAACTTCCTTGTTAAACATAAAATTATTCTTGTTTATTAAAAGTATGTTCATATTATTGATTATTATACAAGTAAACAATGACCTTACGTGTTATTTAAACAACCTTATCGACGAAACAATGCAGTTTTTTGAAAAAAGGTAGTGGCTACATTAAGGTGGTTATTAAGGTCAGCTGTTTCATCGGGTAAGACATCTCCTGTCAACACCCTCTGATAAGATATTCTATGTACATGTACGTTAGGGTAGGTGTTGAAATCCTGTGCATACAATTGTGGCCCGCCATACTAAGGGAAAGATACAGTGTTAGCCAAGTGCATCGTCTCACTTTCTGTACCGTCTCAGTTCAGTATTGTCACTCTTATTTCTTAATTGATATTTGTACAAAGATCAACAATAATAAAACACAGATAAATCCATAGTCCATAGCCCCAAGGTAAAGGCTCATCACGCTGTTACTATTTACAGAATGTGTCGAACATTTAAAAGACTTAAATTTGATACATCATCTTACACGAACACTTGCCAGTTATGATATTTCCTCTAATGAGGATGTACATGTATTTGAAGAATTCAATAGCAAGAGCAAGGTCAACGGTACTATTTTCACCAACTTGTCAAAGAATAAAACATATTTGGTACGGGAGCCGGGACATTCATATCTTCATCCAGTTGTGTTTGCATAACGGTCACATGACATTATATGTCAGCTCTCTGTATCAGGCACAGGCTAGGTAAAACTTTGGTCCATCACCAAAATGTTATGTACCTGTTCTGCAACCTGGGACCCAACCCATTCTTGACAATATAACGTTACATCGCTGTAATACTGTGTAACACGCATTGTACATTTGAACATAATCTTAATTAAAATAAAGAGAACTTAATATACACAGTGTACCTTATTCCATACGAGCCTTTCAGATTTTTTTCCTTCCGTAATATATCTGCTAATTGTACTAATTCGCACATTTGTGCGAAGAGGACTGTACAACGGGGCGAACGATTGTAAAATGCGGAAGATGTGCGCATCTTGTATACACGATATGTGTACGCTTTTGTTTGTGAGTTGTGCGGTCACACAACTGTAGTACCAGTTAATCTTCATATCAATTTCAGTAATTGCGAATTGCTGTCAAATAATTGTTGACATATGTTATATCTATGACAGACATTCTCTATCTGTATTGTACTATTTTTCCCAGACTTTAGCCATTAACTATATACATATGACATGTTTATCTATGAGATGCCACCCAAAACCATAATGTTTCCCCTATCCTGAAGGTCGTACTGTTATGCACAACTGTCCTTAAATCTCTCCCCATGGCAACGCTATATTCTGCAACGTCAATCACTAATGATAAGGCATTCTCGATTCATCAGTGGACACAGCACGATACCGTCTATTACGTTGTTGTGCCCACAGAAGACGTTGACATTTATGACGTAGTTGTGCCCACTGAAGCATTGCCATTTATGACGTTGTTGTGCCCACTGAAGCATTGCCATTTATGACGTTGTTGTGCCCACTGAAGCATTACCATTTATGACGTTGTTGTGCCCACTGAAGCATTGCCATTTATGACGTTGTTGTGCCCACAGAACAGGAGCCTGGAAGCTGCCACGTCTCTTTGGTTTTTTTGGGTGTCGATACATTACTATATTTGTCAACACTCCACGGCAAAATAACAGGAGACGTATTTATAACAGGTGAATACACGGGTCATGCGATGAAAAACGATTCCATTCACTGCAAGTGCGTCATTTGAAGATACAAATGTCATGCAGGTGGTAACGTATCGGTAGTTTCTCTATTTTAACTTTTTTTTCACTTGCATTCTCATATCAAAATAAGTAATGATACTTTAATCAAGTTTGCAAAAAAATATGTGTCATAGGTACACTTACTGATATCTTCTGACAATATAACTTAAGGAGATGGACAGATGGTAACAGCTAACAGATAACACCATAGTGCATCTATTTGTTTCCCAATTTTCTCATTATCACTGTAAACATATAAAGGACGTCCTTTTCAATGACAGATCACGATAATACGAATAATAAACAAACCTTATACCAATAATGCATTGATCAGGCGAAAAGATATGTCGAGTTTTTCTCGAGTCACCTCCCTTTTAACACAAACTTCGGTATTTCATTTCTGTGGTTTCACTTCGGTTTAAGAGGAATAACTCTTCCGTTCGTCCATGAAGAAATTTCAATATGGAACATCCCATATTTACAGCTCTGCAGTGAACAACACACATAACCATACGTAGCATACTAGACTTTAATTGCTGAAGAAATCCAGTACTTTTAAATATAACGATGAAACTTAGGGCCTTATGACTGTTTACATGTACACTGTTGTACTTTGTAAACGTGCATTAAAGCCTGTCTTTAACCAGCCAAATCACAGACAGAAAATGTCCCCTTGTAATTTCATTATCAAAACATTTGTATATTTGTACATTTCCAACTGATATTACATTTGAATTTCCTACATCACGTAAACCGTACCATCACACAACACCTTAGGTGGTCGATTGGATAGCGCACTTACCTTTATCTAAGGCGGCCGGGGTTCGATTCCCCGATCGGTCGTGAAAGATATGGGGTCACCTGCCCGACCACTCCAGGTACTCCGGTTTCCTCCCACACTTACCCCCGTAAAATTTCGTTTCGCTTTCGTCACACGTTCCTTGCGCCCTTGTTGAAGGTTCGGAGCATTTTATTCTCCGATATTTTGTTAATTATTACGACAGGAAATTATAAGAGGAAAATAATCAATAACGTAATGCACATTTATGAAATTAAGCACACTGCAAAGCATCTAGCAAAACGTCAAAGATATAATCATAGGGTTCAGATACATCACACAGGTGATATCAATGCTGTAATCTCGCCATCGAGTCATTTTGGTACATACATAACAATTAATTGTACATACCATATATACGTTAACAAAAGTTGGAAAAAAGTGTTACAGAGGCATTTGTTACATCATCCATTGATTTTAGAAAACTTGTTTTGCCAAAAAATCCATTTTAAAACAAGAAAAATATGACGAGTAACTTTTTATCCTTTATCAAAGAGATCATCATATCATTCTTTACGCCACAAGATGGTAAGCAAGACGGCAGCTTGTTGCATATTTCTTAAAAAAATCTTTATGTTGGTAAGTATGGATTGTGAAAATATTCATGTAGCACAACCATTAAGAGAGTATGTGTGACGTGTTGATGACTAGTATGGTATGTACCATGTTGTACGAGTTGTACAAGCAATCGTAACCGAATCGAGTCATTTCGGCACATATATAACAACTTATTGTACAAACGCTTGTAGCATAGCCGAATCGACATCGATTTGCTGACAACTCGTACACATTTTACAACTTACATACCGTACTTGTCATCGAAGCGTCACATATAGACACTTTCTGGTTGTGCTACATGAATCTTTTCACAATGCAGCTTTTGCAGGTAAGATCAACATTCCTTAGGGTGACTTTAATTTGCAGCAAGAAATCAAAGGAACTGTCAAATAGACAAAGCAGCCCTGTGGAATCTGTTATGTATCTATAACAAATATTTGTGATGATTGACACATTGAGGCCAGCTTTTCAATTACATTTTTTTTCTTCTAAGAACAGTTTCAATCAATGCATGTTGTATTCTTTATCTGTAAACCGTTCCCTTGGGGCCAATTTAATCCAAACACTTTGCTTTCTGATTTGCTTGAATCGTTTACTCTCGGCGTTACTTTTAATAATCCATCTGATATATTCGCCTAAAGCAGCGTCGCTCTTTGGATAGACAATTCAATATTAAGAATAATTATAAAGTTTAACCCTTTGTCAGCAATTAGTGTATAATCTAATGTGTAATGTCCTTTTTGTGCAATTTTGATAATTTTCTTCGATCAATTATTGATTTTGAATTATTTCCATACATTCAAACTGACAGCTGGAATCCCATCAGGGAATTTGCATCACACATTGGTAAAATAATTGTTTTTAAATGGAAAACTGAACGGATAAACAGTGCTGTTTTATATATATGGCATTCGTGAAATGAGTATAACTATCCACTTATAGCAGTAATCAGGTAATCAAACGTCAGACGCAAATGGTGTCATAACCTATATACCTCCTGACCAAGAAATTTTTTAAATACATTGTATGTATGTTGTACTTTACAAAACCTGACCTTTCTGCTCTTATTGACAATAGGTAAGGTGATATAAAGACGGACGCTTCGGAGGAAACCACTGAATGATAGAATAGGGTAGAAATAAAAGAAAGGAGATAGATAACACGTGTTGTAATGGAACCAGTACACCAACATATCTTTCCTTAATGTCACCTTACCCACCCTTCACATTAGTCGCCTCTTACAACTACTTCATTGGGATACGGTAGGCTTATTCTTTCACCGTTCCTGCATAGTATAAAAATGACCTTCTTTTTAAGTTGAGAGTATTGTTACAAGCATATCATAACTATATGCATATACATAATAGATTATATTGTGATAAACTTTTTGTTTATCACAATATAATCTATTATGTATATGTATATAGTTATGATATGCTTGTAACAATACTTTTATTTTATTTTTATTTGATGAAAAAACAACAACATTAACATATGTACCTACAAATAAAACCACAGCTTGTGAATTCTTTATATTTTAAAGTTTTTTAAATAGAGTATTGCAACGAGTATAGCAACTTATATATACATAATATATATTATTTTGATCAATAAGAAAGATGAAAAAAATCAAAACGTTTAAGTATGTATATACAAGTGAACGTACATTTTGTGAATTCCTCAGACTTGAATTTAAAGCTTTTTAAATATAGAGTTTTCTTACAAGCATAGCAAGTTATATATACATAATACTTTTGTTTGAATTAATGAAAATTTTAAACGAATCAAAAATATCTACCTACAAGGAAAAACATATTTTGTAAATTACTCAGGCTTTAATTAAAGTAGTTTTATTCTGTCCTTTAAGATACGATTTTCTCCATGAAGTTTGCACTTTGTGTTCATGTGCATGTAGTTAATACCTAGGCACTTCTGAAGGATGTTTCAATAATTGATGTTAAAGCTTGTTTGTTGGTAAAGGGGATGCACATAACAAAAATATATAATATAACTTTTTTACTCATAAAGGACCTCTTTATTATTTTGGTTCCCCACTTTTCCTCCTCATATCTAGAAATGGTCTCCACACAGACCTTAATTTCGTTTCTTGACCTGGCAGCAGACCCAAAAGTATATACAATATCGGTGGTAGCCATCAGGCCAAAGTTGCTAAAAGCCTGGTCAACTTTAATCATTGGTTGGTGATCAATCATCTCTTTGCAAATAAGAAACAAAAACTTCCAATCAAAAATAAACCCTAAAAGCACTTCAACCACTCTATAGCAGTAAAATGATATAAGATATTCTTGCTGTCGTTGTATCCATGCATGTTTATTTTTTTATTTATCACTGGTTAACTATAACCAACCTATAAGAAACCGGGACTAGACGGTCAAGGTTAAATTGGCACCCCTCCTTTAACCGAGTGATTGTAAGCCCTTCGGAAGTTCTCCATTATCTACACTGGATCACAAAGGAAGTCGAACAATGTGACGATCGATGCAGAAAGTAGATCATGTGTGTGTCTTTTCTTCGAGGCACGTAAGATAATTCTACTTCCTGTTTAACTTCTTACAACCAACGAAATGCTTTGAAAGCGTTGGTGGTCCAGAACGTGAATCGATTTTTCATTTTTTTCCAATTTCAAGCTTCGAATCGATCATGATGCTATCATAGCTAATAATACGTTTTGTGTGGTTTTGTCTGGACAAAGGACATTGGCCGACTGCAAAGTTTTTAAAAAAATATATATATATCGGTTAGTGGACCACTGCATCAAAGATAAAAAAGATAAGGAGAAGAAATATTGGTATGTTGGTCTCTCATTAATGTAATCTAAACGACTTTAATCTTCTGTCAATAACGTTTCTCCTGCATCGCTGCCCATGTAATCAGCCGTGTAGCGTTGTGGTAGTGAACCAACGTTTGCAATGCAGCAAACACATAATCGATCCTAAAATTAGTTTTGTGCATGTTTTACGTACTGCAGATTCAGTCATTTTAATTTTGTTGCGATTTCAGAGATTCTTTATTACCCATTGTTCCAGCAGAGGGGTATCAGTTTAAATCTACCGATGCAATGCTTTATCATCAGCTGAAATTATATAAAAATGCTGCACTTTTAGATAACGATATCCAAAACTGGATATATGCATAATTTTCTCCAGTCATTGAACAACAATCTTTGAGCATGGGCCGCTGATTGAGGTTATTCTAATTAGAGAAACTATCGTTATGGAGACAATGAGAGAGACATCAAATATAGTTCATTGTTTTCGCTCGTAGCTGACGTAGTGTCTATTCTGTTTTCCGTTACAAAACTGTGTAAAGCAAACAGCACTTGTATTAAACAGGTATTTCAGTGTTTTGAGTAGAAAAGCTGCTACATGTATATCTCTCGCTCTTTGATGAATTGAATATCCGTTACCTCATGCTCTTTTGCATTTCTTCAAGTGTCTCCATGTAGATCATCCCTTTGCTCATAATGGCCATATTTGCATCTACCTTGAGCTGATATTGTTTGTTGTTTGGAGTACAGCTTATATATGAAAGAAAACACGACAATAATGGTGTGTGGCTACGTTTGTTTGTTTATAAAAACCAACCAGATCATCTCTTACAAAATGGAAGAATTAAGAGATTAAGCCTAATGGACCTGCAAGTGTTAAAACACCTTTTTCGCGGATGCATCGACATTCGCAAAATTTAGTTTCGTGTAATTGTTTTAGATCGTGGCCAGAACATCCAGGTTTTACACGTTGGTGATGTCAGTAGAGTTGAGGATACGTAGTCTACGATAGTCCTATACAATAGTTTTTAATCACCACTGGGAATTATTTGCGAGGTGCTCCGAAATATACTTACAGCACTTGTGTTTCGCCGAAAATAAACCCCGCTAATAAGTTACGTGAACAAAATCGGTAAATTTCACACCCGCGAAATTTAACAACTGTTGGTTTTTCACAAACAAACCTCTCTGAATCCAACAGGTCCAACCATTTGAAACGAGTAAACGAAAACGGCATTTTATGTCTTCGGGAGGCACCCAATCAACCATATTTCAATACCCCGTTGTACAATTTGTTGGCAAATAAACAAACATTGTTGTTTTTTATAAGGCGTTCAATTGCTGTAAATAATAACATCATGTCATAATTAATAACATTATGAAAATTATATGATCAGGATTGGTAAATATCTTTCAACAATTCATGTACCAGTTTAAAGAACATATGACGTAAGTTATAATGCAGGTATAACAAAAATTCTAAAGGAGATGCACATTTATGCCCATCAAAAGGGCGAGCTACATATCCGAAAGAAAAATAAACCCTATTAAGAGAAAGAAAAGTCCTTAAATACAGTATTTCAAAGACATGCTAAATTAGCGGACTACATGTATTTTCTGTTTGTACGTATTTCTATAAGGGGATTGCTTAGTTGTTTGCTTGAATACACCAAACCATCAAACGATTTGCATTTATCGACAGACGGTATAATTGCTGGCGTAATCAACGTTAGTTTCGCAAGACATTTTATTTTCTGAAATATTGCTGTTGGCATTTAAAGCTGTCTATTACAAGGTGATTCCAAACAGGATCTGACGCAAATTCAATAATCAAAATGATCGGTGATAATCAAATAGTTTGCAAATAATCAAGTTCAATTAATATATGCTTCCAAAAAAGCACATTTAGCGTCGCATATGACGGTCAAAAGATAGTTTTAATAATCATTTCAGCAAACTATCGTCATCTGATGGTCTAAAGATAGCTTCCTCGAACTCTTTTAGCAAAGTGTATGATTAGAACAATTATTTACTGATGAAAAATACTATGGGCTCACACATAAAAGAACGACTTGATATTTTCTTTGATAAGCTATACGTCAGAGAACCACAGTTCATGTTTATCCGTTATTTTGTTTCTATGTTGCGTTGATCTTACTTGAATATTTCAAATGCGAACCCGATTCGGCGTTTGATTAAACCATACGTGACATTGTCACTTTTTTCTCTAAACACTTTGGCAACCCATTCGTTTAATGTTTCACCGCACATTCCTCTATGAGCATAACCATAAGAAAATGCGTTCACATGACTATGAACGCATCTGGATCAGCGTCATTTTGAAGCTTCTCCTCCCGCCTCGAATTACTTAAGACAGCCGCTAGAAGCAAACATTTTGATGACGTAAGGCTGTTCTAGGAATTTCGTTTGCACTGAGGGCATAGACACTTCAATATCGGAAATAATAGGGGAAATCTGTATTCAGGTCAATAATTAGTAACATTTTGAGTGTAAATATAAGGACTGGTCGGCAGTTTTTCAATGTTCATGTCGGAATGAACGCAATTCAGTTACATACATATTAACCGTGATCATACACATATACCAGGATGAAATTGAATTAAAAGGTCATTCAATCATTATAAAACAGTTGCACTTTTCTTAATGTAAATAATGATTTTTGTTCAAATATTGCAACTTCAAATCTGTGAACACTGTGTGGTATTCAAACAGGTTTTTGTGTCAACCAGATGATGACGGTAATATAAGGCAACCGGATGTACAGTAGCCGCAGTATTAATCACATTTAAAATCACCAGTTAATTAAGGGCTCAGACAATTGTTTGTACCAGTCGCGACATCATAACAGAAATCTCATAATTGATACAATCGTCCACAAATGCATTCAAAAAAGCAATTCATCCGCCGTCCTAATTATTAAGGGATTGACGTCACGTGGTTTCCTATGGATGTCAGCCAACGGGCACACCCTTATTTGCATAACATCCATACCGCGGAAACTTGTTTTGATTATCTAAGGCTTGTATATGGAACGTAAGGGAGCCGGATGCTGATACATTTGATAGGTACACCTGAAAAGTAATCATGCGATTCAGATAAATGCATATGTCCGGATTCATGACAGTGATTTTTCTTTAGATAAATGAAGGAAAATATTGCTTAACCTTTCAGAGCACAAAACAATCTTTGCCAATATATCAAGACATACAAGTATAACGTATCTCTAAGAGACTGTTAGGTATATTTGAACATATTTCGTGCTACAAATTTTACAAAGCGAGCTAAGTGAAATCACTTGTTTTCACGGGTTTCTTATGTCGTTTCTTGTGTAGGTACTCATCGATCATCCACGCATTCAAACTTGAACGAAGCAAATTTACAGGTTTGGCCAAAAATGTTTGTTTCCATATGAGTGGGTACTCCTAATCCAAGATTCCGAGAATGTATTCATGAAATGGTGTTTTGGGGGAGAACCATCGAAATTTGGGCCCAAGAAAATATCGGATTTCAAAGAAGTTTTAATATCTGAAATAGTTTACTAATATCCAAGACATGTACACACCTTAACAACATCTTACTCAACCTTTGGTTGACGTCGAAGGTAAATAATGAGAAAATTTAAATTTTCAAAAATAGCCAGAAGTCAAATAGAATTGCTATGTCAACAAAACTTAATGAATTGGAACTCAAGCTATACTAATGTAGAATGATCAGTCGAGTAACCAGTTGATATTGTACCTCCCCTCCAGTTTTACAGATGTTCAGACAAACTTAAATCTGCACTGTTTGGCCTATAGCACCGATTGCAACGTTTGGAATATCGCTTTCCTTTCATTTTCCATTGTCGTACAAGGAAACACCGCTTATGTCCCTGATATGAACGTCTGCCTTAATAAGGAATTGGTTTGGTGCTACCCCCTTGACCGAGACAAAACAATATCGTTAAAATGAAAACCGTCTACCGGGAAAATTTTGCCTCATTTGATATTTTGCCTTTTTGCGCCATTCGTAACGAGAGCGAATTTACTACAATGTTGAAAATAAACACACAACATACAATACATTGTAATATCATGTCAAAGTCCAATCTCCTTAAATTATATCTTCACACCGCTCCCATTTACTGTAACACGCAAAATATATCAGGAAACGGGAGCGATGTGAAGATATTATTTTAATTAGATTGATAAAGGACAAATTATTGCAGCGCGAAAATGGATTTTTCCTGTAAAGGGCGACAATTTGACTTGGAGAAAGTTTCCCATTATAAATTAATTTCTTGGCTTGGGTCTCAGCTTTGAATGGTTAGTGGTGAGGTCTGTTTTGCCTGTTGTCTGTATAATAGCGCAAACAATTAATTTGATATTTTCAATGAATAACTTGTATTTTTGTCGTATCTCCAGCAGATTTTAATGTTCAGAAACAATTCTACATTTTTTACAAGTCGATGTTACTGATGTAACTTTCAAAAAAGGCATCAGTTGATACTGATAAGTCCGTATATATATATACCAGGCCTACGTATTTTGCATTGAAAAATGCCGATTTGACGTTCACAACATGTTGTGACGCGACTGTGACGTCACTGTTAACACACGTCATCATATAGTGTTTCTGCAGCTATATGCACTTTATTTAGAATATTTTGATTTAGTTTATTCTTCGGTATCGGAATTTATTACAGTTTACTAGTGATTATCATGAATTCTCCGTTTGATTAAACATATCTTTAATGCAGTGAAAATAAACGAAACATTATATGTTCACAAGTAAAAACGTCACTCTTAATATTGTCCAATCTGAACGGTATATTATATTCTCTGCGTAGATTTTCAGTTTCAAGTTTAGATGAAGTGACGGCAGAAAAGTGGTTGAGTTGTTTACCTTTGCAGCATACATCATCGTTTTTACATAACTACACAATTAACATCATTTTTGTCTGGAAATCTTACCAGATAAATCTAGCAAACCGCAAAATTGCAGTGAAAATCCATTCAAAATGGCGCTCTGTATTGTTGTTAAGCGTGACGTCATTACAACTTGGCGTCAAAAACTACGCTAATCTTTCCCGCGCTGATCTGATGTAGCAATATTTGGCCGCGTCATTTGAACAAAATGTAAGAAATAAAAAATGTCATGGTTTTCCTGTAAATATGATATATTTATTTCACTTATATAAAACGAATATGTGATATCAACCAAAAAACCAACGTTGTGGCAAAACTATTATTCAAATGGGAGGGGGCTACAATTGACGCTTTAACCTAGGAAACCGTTGATTTTTATCCAAAATAGTCAAATAGGTACATTGTCAAAAGGAATATTTGCAAAAATCGCTGCGATTTTGACAAAAAGGTATAAACGATATTTTATGTAAATCTATTGTCCCGGCATTTCTCTCTCAGAAGATGGCGTTATTACCAAATCGTTGATAGTTAGGCCTTAACATGCGGTTAAAACTGTACATTCGCGTGAGTGACAATAATGCAAAATGTAAGGATATTGAGCGTGAACAGAATATATTAAGAACGACAAAAGTAATGCCATTAACAAATTATATAATTATAGTTAAATAGGTTCAAGTATGCAGGATCCGTTACCTCGTGGTTTATGTCAGTAAACCATATTCATCAAAACATTTGGTGTCCAGCAGCTTTGCTGCATTTTCTTGTTTGATTTGTAACTACATTGAAGGCATGGACACATAATGGATATCGTTGATGTAGTGCACGAATTTCATGCATTTATGTATTTATGTTAGTTTTAAAAGTTCTCCTGAAGTCATTTTAACTTTAACACAAGTTCAAATTGAAGGAATTTTTCTTTCTAATTTTTTCAACAAACACAAAGAGATTTTTTTTCTTCTGAGTTTTCATCTTGGAATATTGTCACAGTTTTCCGTAACCTGAATTTTATGAACATGATTTATTTGTTAAAGGCGCATTTTGCTGTGTCATCTGTTTCTTCACATTACCAAAATATTTCAGAGAAAAATATCTATGCAGAAAATTCTCTTATGGCATTTGTGTGTACAGATGTATAAACTTTTTTGTTATATGATCACTATTGGCATCAGAATGAATGAATGCAAAACAGTGGAAATGCGGCATGAAATAAACAATAGATTATAAGTATGGATACGAAGATATTTCGGCTTATAACTGAAATGTGCAAGCATAAATACGTGTACATTGTAGTTGTAAGAGGAACACCAAATTAAGGCCTAGGTCTATATTATTTTGTATAGATGTATTCATTATCGGATATTCGACTGTTCTTCAAGACTTAACAATTCCTCTTTACTTTCATGTCTTTGAATGTTCTTTGTCTTTTCATACTGGAGAAAAGGCAGAATCTCTTCAATATGTACTGCGTGATGTAATCATTATCATGATTGTAAAAAATCACATCAATTCTGGAGTCAGACCTTTGATTCTTTTGAATGCATGTATTGACAAACACTTGTCTAAAAAATTCTGTAAATCATCTTTTTTATATTTTCGTTCTTATACTCAGATCAGTACTTTGCGGTACCATCTGAAGTAAACAAACAAATAGACCAATGCTAACAATTATTATTGACTCCAAAAAGCCACTCATTTGAAACTTTCTTCTGGTTTCTGAGGCAACCCACGGATCAATACAAATATTTTTGGCATTGCTTTTAACAAGTGTTGCTAGATCAATTAAAATTGTTAGATGTCAATCATGACATTCATTGTGTTGCTCAGTTCATATAAGAAAAGAGATAAGCTTTATGGGTCTTGTAATTCTCTGCTGACTGTCTTCATTACAATTGTTACCCCCGACTAATCAGCATGCAACGTCATAATCGCTGTTAACAGAATGATTTACAAATCAGAATATTTCAATGAAAAAAAAAATGTCCCTTGAAGAATGGAATGGAGTAATAACAGATCCCAAAAAAATCTATGAAATTTATTTGTTTAGAGTTCTGCATCATTGCAATAGCTAAGAAAGGAAAGTCGAAGGAAAAAATATAGACAGAAGTACAAAATATCCCAATATGGACGGCGGATCTATTTTATTATTCATATATCCCTATGCAAATGATATCTGGATGAGTGATTTAATATCTCCAATACTTGATTTGCAAGTATTTCCGAGATGCTTTGAAAACAACGAACCAGTGCAGATATACATAAATGAAAAAATGCAGTCCAGATCAGCTTTATTGAAAATAGGCCAATCTTGCCCCTGTCTACTCGATAACTTGAAAGAAAATCCCACAGGCTTGCAGGGGTTTGGGGAGGGATGACATATCCTAAGCTAGGCTCATGTGTCATATATATATATATTTTTCAGTATCATTTTAAAAGTACTGTAGATGCAATACAACTGTTGTGACTGTGAGCATTCAGTTACACTTCCGGTCTGCTCGATCACTTCCGTAACCGATGCAAATAATAACAATGGATTTGAGGCTGTATTTTCACATAACCATATTCGTCTTATCAACTATAAACAATGACCTGTCATCAAACATAAAAGTCACATCACCATTTGTCGTTGTCAATAGCCAATCGTGCAATATCACACCATGGTCAAGCCAGTTCATGTGCCTGATGTGACTAAGAAATCAACATTATTTTCGTCATGTATCAATGTGTAACCTGCAAATCAGTCGTTGGAACTTTCATTACCTTACCATCCTGTTGCTTCTTCGAAGCCAGACTGAACCCAACCCAGGTCCCAGTGTAAAATACCCTTGCCAAATCTGTTGTAAGGCAGTGAAATGGGGTCAAAAGGGTATAGCTTGTGACAACTGTAACCAGTTACACGTTGATACATGACGAAAATAATGTTGATTTCTTAGCCACATGAACTGGCTTGACCATGGTGTGATATTGCACGATTGGCTATTGACAACGACAAATGGTGATGTGACTTTTATGTATCATCAGCCTTGTATATCTTTGTCATGTGAATCATGTGAAAGACTAACAAACACGTCAATTTCATGTTGTGATATTGCACGATTGGCTATTGACAACGACAAATGGTGATCTGACTTGTATGTATCATCAGCCTTGTATATCTTTGTCATGTGAATCATGTGAAAGACTTGCAAACACGTCTATTTCATGGATATGTCAGCACTACTTTATGAACCAATAACATCATCTGAAAACATCTTCAGTGTACTAGACTCGAACAATAACACATCGAATTCAAACTCTAGTACTAACAGTGACATTTCGGTACCCAGTCCCATCGCTTCATTATCCCCGCAACCAAAGTCGTCTCAACATCCAAGCCATGATAAACCTAAACTTCGTGCCCTTACCATCAATTTTCGAAGCATCAAGAATAAAATAGACCAGCTTGAAATACTGCTACTACAGACGCCGATGTCATCATAGGCACTGAAATATGGCTGAACGACACGATTGCTTCTTCTGAACTCTTCCCACATGATCGTTATTATATGTTTATCGAAATGATAGAGTAAACTCAAGTGGAGGTGGCGTTCTAATAGCTATCTGTAAAACATTGTCCAGTTCTCTGAAGTATACAAGAGTACAACAACAGAAACCATTGGAGTAAAAAATCATTCTGGGCCTAAATCGACTGTAATTGCTGCTCATTACAGGCCACCAAGAAACACTAATGATTTATTCATGGCAAATGTCATCCTAGATTTTAACAACATCAAATCTATAGCCAAAAAACTGTTCCCTCTGGATAGGTGGTGATTTTAACCTACCTGATGTAAATTGGGAAAATATGTCAGTTCGCGGATCATATTATCCACATTCTGTGAATGGAAAATACATTGAGCTTTTTCAGGATATTGGGGTTGATCAAATAGTTGATTTCCCCACTCGAGGTAAAAATATTTTGGACCTATTCCCCACGACAAACCCCACACTCGTGATCAAGTGCAAGCCATTGCCGGGATTGTCTGATCATGACATTGTACTTGTTGACATTATTATAAGCCAAATCGAAACAAACCAATTCGTAGAACCATTTATTCATGGAAAAAGGCTGACTTTGACAAGTTAAGATCTATGGTATCAGACTGCTTCTCCGATTTTCTTCCAGAGAAATGTTCTTCCTCAAATTTTATGTGGGAATTCTTCAAAACACCTCTTCTCCACGCCATGGATATATGTGTGCCTCACAAGTTATCAAGGTCAAAACACTCTAATCTCTGGATTGATACGGAATTGAGACGCATGATTACACGCAAATCCAAGGCATATAAACATTTCAAAAAATCTAAAAGTCAAAAAGATCGTCAGCGCTATCTACATCTTAGAGCGGAAGCCCAGAAGGTCTCCAGTAAGGCACATCAATCTTATCTAAACAACATTTTAAGCCACGATTTCGTAGACTATCCAAAACGTTTTTGGTCATATGTGAAAAGTAGAAAACAAGATTCACATGGTGTCTCTCCATTGCGTGATGAAGACGGTATTGTTTACAGTGACCCCACAGAAAAGGCTGAAATCCTGAACAGACAGTTTAAGAGTGTATATACTAAGGAGGACAACTCCTGCCTACCAAATTTAGGACCTAGTCCATATGGGAGCATGCCATCTATCTCCGTCTCTTTCAAACGGCATGCCTCCTAAATGGACCGAAACCAAACAAGGCAGCTGGTCCTGACTCCATCCAACCACGACTAATTAAGGAACTGGTCCCTATTATTGCAATGCCCCTTTCACGTATCTACCAACATTCTCTGGACGCTGGTGAAAGTCCAGATGACTGGAAGACAGCGAATACTGTCCCTGATTCCTTGACTGCTGTGTGTTCTAAAATGATGGAGCATATTGTTCGCAGCAGCATCACGTGTCACCTAGACCATCATCAGATTCTCACAAATTATCAACATGGATTTAGGAAACATCGTTCATGTGAAACACAACTTGCCTAATGACATCTCATCCACTGCCCGACTATTTGCGGCCGATTGTCTCCTCCATCGTACTATTAAAACTCAACAAGATCAACAGAGTCTCCAACATGACCTATGACCTTGGAAAAGTGGGAGAAGACCTGGCAGATGTCGTTTAATGCTGATAAGTGCTTCACAATACATGTCACTAGGTAAACGTTACCAATGTCCTATGCATACCAGCTCCATGGTCAACCTTTAGAGGTGGTGTCATCAAGTAAATACCTGGGCGAAACCATTAGCAACGACCTCTCCTGGAATGACCACATTGCAAACGTGACCTCGAAGGCTAATCGGTCGATAGGGTTTATCAGACGTAATTTAAGGAAGTGTAAGGCTGAAATCAAAGCAAACGTCTATTGTGCAATCATTCGTCCAACACTGGAGTATGCAGCCCCCATCTGGGATCCCTACCATCACCAGTTAATCAACAAATTGGAACACACTCAACGACGAGCTGCCCGATTTGTGTTTAACGATTACCAGTCTAGGGAACCTGGTGTTGTGACTAGCATGCTGGCCAGTCTGGGCTGGGAAACGCTTGAACAAAGACGTGCTAAAGCCAGGCTCCTTTTGTTCTTTAAGGGTCTTAATGGTATTGTTGACATTCCTCTTCATCAATATGCATCAAAGTCTGACTCTAGAACACGCAACATCAATACTTTCAGGCCCATAACCACAAAAACAGATAACTACAAATTCTCATTCTTTCCTAGAACAGTTACATCATGGAATCTTCTACCCAAAAACCTGAGGATCTGCAAATCTTTAAAACAGTATAGGGCGGGCTTATCTCCCCTTACTGTACAGACCGTGTCATCATACTAATTGTGATTGTTTTAACTTATAAAAAGTGCCATTGTGTTTTTTATCTGACCTTGTCTGGTCATGCACACACAGATTCGTCATCATTCCACATCTGAAATTCGAATCTTAACGGGAAGAAGAATTTGAACATAACCAACAAAATGCATTTCATATGATTATATTTCAATACTTACTCAAGTTGGACTCAATGCAACTACCAAATGTTTCATTTGCTGATGACTTTGACCAGATTAACATTGCCTGTGCGTATGATTTTGCGAAGGGATATAACTATTGACATGTTTAAACAAAGATACCACTTGATGAGAGTTCACATTTTAATTGAAGCAACACAAGAAATTGTTCAACCAACCAAAAAAGATCAATCAGCAAAATATTATCAGCTCACAGTTGCAAGCGGAAGTGACAAGTCATGTGGAGCCCTGGAAATTCTCCATCCAGCTACACATTCTGTCTTGTTTCGGTATCAACCCCCGGTTCAAATCGATCCTCAGGTGTTCGTTACAAATATCTGAAATACACATATCGTGCTAAAACTGATATGGGTCACAGCACACATAAACATACATATAGATGGATGTTTATGTATACTGTGACCTATATCAGTATATCATATGTGTATAAATGTATGTTTATGTGTGCTGTGACTCATATCAGTATAGCATGTGTATTTCAGTCATTTGTAACGAACCCCTGTGGTAGATCCGGTCCGTGTGGTCCCGTCTTATATGAAATACAGTCTAACAGCCAAATGCCATATCAAATGTTTCGTCCTTTCAAGCTACGTCTGGTTATCTGTCTTATTCGACATTCAATTACTGCAACTTTACATTCCAGAGGATGTAAAACCTCGAAATTTAGCGGCTCTCCACTTCGACCTAGTAAAACGATGGCTACCTTAGACTCGCAGTTAAGCCTGCGCAACGTGCGCGTTTAGACTGTATTCTTCCGCGATGACGTATCAGAAAATTTGATATATCTTATGAATTCATCAACAAAAAATAAATATGACATTTAAAATGTGGTATTGTGTTCTGTTTCTACATAATTTGGTTTTATTGAACTACGAACACCATCATGTTGTATGATGTTCCTTCATTGACGGACTATATTGTTTTATATTACGTCAGTACGCAGACTTGCACAAGCTCCAGAACCTTTAAATATTGATCCGAATGGATCTCACAAGTCCCAATTATTAAAGAAAAACAAGTTGATTGAAATATGAGGATTGAATCTTGTTTTGGTCGAATTCATGGGGTGATGAATTGCGTTTGTCTTGAAACAACTTCAACATGAACTGTTTCCCAGTTAAATGAAGCATAAACTTTCGTGACGTAACACGTGGTTTACTTATGACGTCATAGATACACCTAGTTCAATGATAGTCTTGTCGCTTCTCTTCGGATAACATACAGAATGCCCTTGCGTCAAATGCTCAAATGACTACGGTTAATTATTGGCGCCATTTTTATTTAAATATGGCTTTTCCGCCAATGTCGTTTAAAGGACGACGCATAAACAAAACGAAATAAAATAAAACAAAAAATAAAATAGCGGGCTTCATGCAATATGGATGTAACCGAATTGCGTTCATACCGGCATGAAAATTTAAAAAAAAAAAAGAGTTCAATCCCAGTATAATTACCTATGCTCTTGCGCGTAAGTTAACTGCACCACACACTAAGTAGGTTGAATATTACTGTATTGCTGTCAGTATACTTCTTTTATTGATCATGACATCTTTGTCAACTTATATTAAAGAACTGCCTTCCCTATTTTTACAAAACGCTACTAGAGTTGTTTTATAACTATAAAGGACTTATGTTTTTTATCAAAAGAAAGCGTCAGGTGACGTCAAAATATAGTCAATATATGACCTCAGTGTTTAAGTATTTTTTTCATGAAACGTGGACTACATCGGAAATTACATTTTTGGATTGATAAAGTATTGTTACAATTGTATAGAACTCAGATGATAGGCAAATAAAAACATTGTGTAATCTTGAACCTCAATGTCGAAATTGTGCTGTATAATGGGGTGTTTTGTTACATTCCGGGGGAGAAAAATGTGGCTACGCGATGTTTAAATGCATTTAAAGTAAGTCTTCCTTCTGGTTGCCCATTTGTATGCAAAATCGTGACTGCAATAAAACGCAGCTGCCTTCACCGTACGACACAACAGCATCCTCCCAGGTACACTCACCTCGCCCTTCCCTTAGGCTAACGTACGTCTACCAACCTGTCCTAAAGTGCATCATAAAGCGCAGTAGTTTAGACGACTATTTACTAACTTTATATATGTATACGGATGTGAAACCATTAGCAAAGAACACACTGTGCTACAGCCAAATGTTTACAAATGATCGATGGACATTGACCAAGCACTAAACAGTCCAAACAAGGAACGCCAAAAGTCACGTCCGTAATACAACTACTTATGACTGCCTTATCTGCGTTAGACACCAGACTCGCCAGATGAGTCGAGGTATTAGTGACCCGTGAACCCTCCCATCGCCTGTGCAACTCTGATTTGTCTGGGCAATATTCGTTTGATTATTGACAACGACCCAGACGGCGGAATATAGGCCAGGGAAACGCTATGTATTCCCGATGTGCATCATGTTATGACGGATCTGAAGATTGCACCGCTCATAGGGTAGAAACACACAAAAAAAACTCAACCAGACATACTTCATTGTTAACGGCGATACCAGATGTGATGTTGTGACAGAGGCGCTTATAATTTCATTCGTTTTCCTACGAAATGCGAAACATTATACACAGCGGATAATTACGAGTGGTTTGTGTGCACAACAGTTTGATTTCACATCTTGTCGATATGTTGATGAGTCATAGCCGGAACACAGACACTGTGCTGGCATCATTATGGAAATATGAAGAGAGAACGGATGACGTGCCAAGCTGGTAAACAGAAAGTAACATCATCCACCTTAGTCTGGAGCAGTAGTCCATATCCATGGTTCCGGTTGGCTCAACTTCGGGGTAATTTGATGACAATGACTCAATGTCTTGACTTAAGCCATTGTTATTTGTATCGCATCGATGCCGTGTTTTTAAAGTCTGCAGTAGTCCATACCCCTTGTTCCGATTGACTTAACTTCGGGGATATTCAATGACAATTTTTAAAAAGGCTTAATGTCTTGACATAAGCTATTGTAATTGTATCACATTGCTTCCTTGTTTTTCAAATCTGCAGTACTCTAATTACGAAGTGCATTGCATCCGGGTTATCTGTGTTACTCGTACATCAATGACGTAGATTGTTTTTCGAATAGTACCTTAGAACTCGGTATATGACAACATATGCTAGACATTTACGCCTTCTCCTTTTTCTGACTTTTTTCATTATTTTGAGGGTCGTTCAGAAACTCTCTTATAACACGATATATCTACATCTTCTAGACAATTAATTTCTCCTTTCCCCTTTTTTCTTCCTTTTTTTTTTATATTTGTACACGGTAACAGCTCGCCTGTGGCTTCGATGTTGGGCGTGCGGCGAAGCGGAATATGTTGGGTTCTTTCCCCTGAGCTGAGGCAAACCAAAATCATTAAAATGAAAAGTTCTTTTCTTTAGGCCGAGCTTTTAATGACTGGGTGTAAGAACTGGTTTCAGTCTTCTTACAGCTTATGTTATTTTTTACAATCCCCGTATCACTACCAACAACTATCATTTTTACGATCCCCGTATCACTACCAACAACTATAACTTTTACGATCCCCGTATCACTACCAACAACTATAATTGTTGACGATCCCCGTATCACTACCAACAACTATCATTTTTACGATTCCCGTATCACTACCAACAACTATCATTTTTGACGATCCCCGTATCACTACCAACAACTATAATTTTTACGATCCCCGTATCACTACCAACAACTATAACTTTTACGATCCCCGTTTCACTACCAACAACTATAATTTTGACGATCCCCGTATCACTACCAGCAACTAGCATTTTTACGATCCCCATATCACTACCAACAACTATCATTTTTAAGGTTCCCGTATCACTACCAACAACTATAATTTTTGACGATCCCCGTATCACTACCAACAACTATCATTTTTACGATCCCCGTATCACTACCAACAACTATCATTTTTAAGGTTCCCGTATCACTACCAACAACTATAATTTGTACAATCCCCGTATCACTACCAACAACTATATTTTTTACGATCCCCGTATCACTACCAACAACTATAATTTTTACGATCCCCGTATCACTACCAACAACTATATTTTTTTACGATCCCCGTATCACTACCAACAACTACAATTTGTACGATTCCCGTATCACTACCAACAACTATAATTTTTACGATCCCCGTATCACTACCAACAACTACCATTTTTACGATCCCCGTATCACTACCAACAACTATAAATTTGCATTTAAAACTGTTTTCCGGTATGATTATAGCTTTGGAATATTAATTCTGAAAAAAAAACACAACTTGGCAAACTTGAATGATGGTGCAAGACCAAGAGTCGAACCATGGACCTCAGATTAGGTTTTACTGTCAATTTAACCAACTGAGCATCATTTACATGGAACAAGTAGTGTTTTGGCCCGGTTGCGCTAGTTATATTGGCTTTTCATAAAGGGGAGACAACTGCATGCATACAAACGTATAGTGGGATTCCTTTTTTTTGTCTTTCTTGCATTGTGATAGGAATCCGTAAGTGTAAGGATGTATATATCGACTATTAGATAATACTCCTGTTAGCGTGTTATGTACGCTTGAATCTTAAACACACGACACTGAATTGTTATATATAGTAATGTAGCTAAGATATATACACGTCCATGTTCTCTTTTAAGACACCCTTCACATCTATAACAGCCATTTAGATACACGTTGGTATAACAAACCGGTGAAAAATGTGCCTGTACGTTTTTAAGTGTTAAGCTACATAAGAATGTTTATTCTGATACTGTAATAAAGAAACACGTTTGCGTGTCTAGTGGTCGATGTCGATGTCTTGCCTGCAATATATCGTAGTGTTATCTCTATAAAACCATTCGCCTGTATATTTCACATATAACTATCTCCCATAAAACTATCGCTTCCTCTCTAGCGTAATGATCAATGAAAAAAGGAAGAAGAAAAAATGGCTAAACGATCATATTCGATCGAGTTATCTCCCTTCCGTGTTTTTTTAAAATTCAACTGTGGACTTTAAAGTATTGGTAACGGTACATGTATTCGGTTCGTGTATGCAGTTCTATCGGATGTTCAGTAAAAAAATAATTAACGACTTCAGGTCATAACAATGTTTAATTTATTGATACTGAATTACAGGAACCTGTCAATTTCATGTTCATAACTGCAATAAATAATAACATTGTTTTTGCAAAATCATCAGAGTTTTTAACATGTGGCAATAATGTTGTGCTGAACGAAAAGTTCACGTAAACCACAGTACGAGACAAGATCTAAATGATAAAAGTGAAAGTAATTGCTAAACCTTTATTAGTTTGACTGCACATCATAATCTCTCTATTCTTGCCTACATATAAGGATTGTTCTTCAGGCTGACGGCGCATACGGTAGAATAGACGCAGTTGGGGGGCAAACATATTGTTCATGGATCGAGGAAGGCACCAAGCAATGGCTGTCAGCGTTTAACTGTGAACAGCGCCATTGGTCAACAGAACACATCCAAAGATGAAGAGACGTTCATGTTGGACTGTGCGAATGAGAAGGGATGAAGGATATGTTACTACTTGTGTGTGGGGGTGGGGGGTTTGGNGGGGCAGTTTAATACTACGAATGAGATAAGACAGGTATGCAACTAGTGAAAAGGAAACGCAGTTAAATGTATGTTACAACTTAGGAGGGGAGTCTCGTACATGTACATGATTGTTACTATGGTGGAGAGGGGAGTCCAGTATGTTCCTATTGAGGAGAGGGGAGTCCAGTATGTTACTACTGAGGAGAGGGGAGACCAGTATGTTACTATTGAGGAGAGGGGAGTCCAGTATGTTACTATTGAGGAGAGGGGAATCCAGTATGTTACTATGGAGAAGAGGGAAGTCAAGTATGTTACTGCATGTATTGAGGAGAGGGGAGTCCAGTATGTTACTATTGAGGAGAGGGGAGTCCAGTATGTTACTATGGAGGAGATGGGAGGCCAGTATGTTACTATTGAGGAGAGGGGAATCCAGTATGTTACTATTGAGGAGAGAAGGGTAGTCAAGTATGTTACTAAATGTATTGAGTGAGGGGAGTCAAGTATGTTACTTTTGAGGCGAGGGGATTCCAGTATGTTACTATTGAGGAGAGGAGAGCCCAGTATGTTACTATTGAGGAGGGGGGAGTCAAGTATGAATCTATTTAGGAGAGGGGAGTCAGATATCTTACTACATGTATTGAGGAGAGGGGAGTCAAGTATGTTACTATTGAGGAAAGGGGAGTCAAGTATGTAACTATCGAGGAGAGTGGAGTCCAGTATGTTACTATTGAGGAAAGAGGATTCAAGTATGTAACTATTTAGGAGAGGGGAGTCAAGTATGTATCTATTTAGGTGAGGGGAGTCAGATATCTTACTACATGTATTGAGGAGAGTGGAGTCCAGTATGTTACTATTGAGGAGGGGGGAGTCAAGTATGAATCTATTTAGGAGAGGGGAGTCAGATATCTTACTACATGTATTGAGGAGAGGGGAGTCAAGTATGTCACTATTGAGGAAAGGGGAGTCAAGTATGTAACTATTGAGAAGGGGGGAGTCAAGTATGAATCTATTTAGGAGAGGGGAGTCAAGTATATAACTACATCTATTGAGAAGAGGGGAGTTCTGTATGTTACTATTGGGGAGAGGGGAGTCCGATATGTTACTATTGAGGAAAGGGGGGGTCAACTAGTTAGGAGAGGGGAGTCAGATATGTTGTAACATGTATTGAAGAGAGGAGAGTCCAGTATGTTACTATTGAGGAGAGGAGGTGGGTCAAGTATGTTACTACATGTATTGAGGAGAGGGGAGTCAAGTATGTAACTACATGTATTGAGTAGAGGGGAGTCCAGTATGTTACTATTGAGAAGAGGGGTGTCAGGTTTGTTACTATTGAGGAAAGGGGAGTCAAGTATGAAACTATTTAGCAGAGGAGAGTCAAGTATGTGACAAGTTAGGATAGGGGAGTCAGATATGTTACTAGATGTATTGAGGAGAGGGGAGTCAAGTATATAACTACATCTATTGAGTAGAGGGGAGTACAGTATGTTACTATTGAGAAGAGGGGAGTCCAGTATGTTACTATTGGGGAGAGGGGAGTCAATTATGTTACTATTAAAGAGTGGAGGAAAGGCAAGTATGTTACTACATGTATTTAGGAGAGGGGAGTCCAGTATGCTATTACATGTATTGTGGAGAGGGAAGTCCAGTATGCTATTACATGTATTGGGGAAAGGGGAGTCCAGTATGTTACTTTTGAGGAGAGGGGTTCCAGAGTGCTATCATTGAACAGAGGGGATTCAAGTATGTTACTACTGAGGAGAGGGGAATAAAGTATGTTTCTATTGATGAGAGGGGATTCGAGTATGTTACTCCGTGTATTGAGGAAAGAGGAGTCAAGTATGTTACTTAGGGGGAGATCGGATAAATATATGTTACTAAATGTATTGAAAAGAGGGAAGTTCATTATGCTATTACCTATATTGAGGAGAGGGGAGTCCAGTATGTTACTATTGAGGAGAGGGAAGTCCAGTGTGCTATTACATGTATTGAGGAAAGATGAGTCAAGTATGTTACTTAGGGGGAGATCGGATAAATATATGTTACTAAATGTATTGAGGAGAGGGAAGTCAAGTATGTTACTACATGTATTGACGAAAGGGGAGTCCAGTATGTTACTATAGAGGAGAGGGAAGTCCAGTATGCTATTACAAGGATTGAGGAAAGGGGAGTCCAGTATGTTACTATTGAGGAGAGGGGGTCCAGAGTGCTATCATTGAACTGAGGGGATTCAAGTATGTTAATACGTGTATTGATGAAAGGGGAGTCAAGTATGTTAATATTAAGGAGAGGGGGGTCAGGTTTGTTACTATTGAGGAGAGGGGAGTCCGGTATGTTACTATTGAGGAAAGGGGAGTCAAGTATGTAACTATTGAAGAGAAGAGGAGGGAAGTCAAGTATGTTATTACATGTATTGAGGAAAAGGGGTCCAGTATGTTACTATTGAGGAGAGAGGGGTCTAGAGTGCTATTAATGAACAGAGGGGGATTCAAGTATGTTACTAATGAGGATAGGGGTGTAAAGTATGTTTCTATTGAGGAGAGGGGTTTCAAGTATGTTACTACATGTATTGAGGAAAGAGGAGTCAAGTATGTAACTATTTAGGAGAGGGGAGTCAAGTATGTAACTATTGAGGAGGGGGGAGTCAAGTATGTATCTATTTAGGTGAGGGGAGTCAGATATCTTACTACATGTATTGAGGAGAGTGGAGTCCAGTATGTTACTATTGAGGAGGGGGGAGTCAAGTATGAATCTATTTAGGAGAGGGGAGTCAGATATCTTACTACATGTATTGAGGAGAGGGGAGTCAAGTATGTCACTATTGAGGAAAGGGGAGTCAAGTATGTAACTATTGAGAAGGGGGGAGTCAAGTATCAATCTATTTAGGAGAGGGGAGTCAAGTATATAACTACATCTATTGAGAAGAGGGGAGTTCTGTATGTTACTATTGGGGAGAGGGGAGTCCGATATGTTACTATTGAGGAAAGGGGGGGTCAACTAGTTAGGAGAGGGGAGTCAGATATGTTGTAACATGTATTGAAGAGAGGAGAGTCCAGTATGTTACTATTGAGGAGAGGAGGTGGGTCAAGTATGTTACTACATGTATTGAGGAGAGGGGAGTCAAGTATGTAACTACATGTATTGAGTAGAGGGGAGTCCAGTATGTTACTATTGAGAAGAGGGGTGTCAGGTTTGTTACTATTGAGGAAAGGGGAGTCAAGTATGAAACTATTTAGCAGAGGAGAGTCAAGTATGTGACAAGTTAGGATAGGGGAGTCAGATATGTTACTAGATGTATTGAGGAGAGGGGAGTCAAGTATATAACTACATCTATTGAGTAGAGGGGAGTACAGTATGTTACTATTGAGAAGAGGGGAGTCCAGTATGTTACTATTGGGGAGAGGGGAGTCAATTATGTTACTATTAAAGAGTGGAGGAAAGGCAAGTATGTTACTACATGTATTTAGGAGAGGGGAGTCCAGTATGCTATTACATGTATTGTGGAGAGGGAAGTCCAGTATGCTATTACATGTATTGGGGAAAGGGGAGTCCAGTATGTTACTTTTGAGGAGAGGGGTTCCAGAGTGCTATCATTGAACAGAGGGGATTCAAGTATGTTACTACTGAGGAGAGGGGAATAAAGTATGTTTCTATTGATGAGAGGGGATTCGAGTATGTTACTCCGTGTATTGAGGAAAGAGGAGTCAAGTATGTTACTTAGGGGGAGATCGGATAAATATATGTTACTAAATGTATTGAAAAGAGGGAAGTTCATTATGCTATTACCTATATTGAGGAGAGGGGAGTCCAGTATGTTACTATTGAGGAGAGGGAAGTCCAGTGTGCTATTACATGTATTGAGGAAAGATGAGTCAAGTATGTTACTTAGGGGGAGATCGGATAAATATATGTTACTAAATGTATTGAGGAGAGGGAAGTCAAGTATGTTACTACATGTATTGACGAAAGGGGAGTCCAGTATGTTACTATAGAGGAGAGGGAAGTCCAGTATGCTATTACAAGGATTGAGGAAAGGGGAGTCCAGTATGTTACTATTGAGGAGAGGGGGTCCAGAGTGCTATCATTGAACTGAGGGGATTCAAGTATGTTAATACGTGTATTGATGAAAGGGGAGTCAAGTATGTTAATATTAAGGAGAGGGGGGTCAGGTTTGTTACTATTGAGGAGAGGGGAGTCCGGTATGTTACTATTGAGGAAAGGGGAGTCAAGTATGTAACTATTGAAGAGAAGAGGAGGGAAGTCAAGTATGTTATTACATGTATTGAGGAAAAGGGGTCCAGTATGTTACTATTGAGGAGAGAGGGGTCTAGAGTGCTATTAATGAACAGAGGGGGATTCAAGTATGTTACTAATGAGGATAGGGGTGTAAAGTATGTTTCTATTGAGGAGAGGGGTTTCAAGTATGTTACTACATGTATTGAGGAAAGAGGAGTCAAGTATGTAACTATTTAGGAGAGGGGAGTCAAGTATGTAACTATTGAGGAGGGGGGAGTCAAGTATGTATCTATTTAGGTGAGGGGAGTCAGATATCTTACTACATGTATTGAGGAGAGTGGAGTCCAGTATGTTACTATTGAGGAGGGGGGAGTCAAGTATGAATCTATTTAGGAGAGGGGAGTCAGATATCTTACTACATGTATTGAGGAGAGGGGAGTCAAGTATGTCACTATTGAGGAAAGGGGAGTCAAGTATGTAACTATTGAGAAGGGGGGAGTCAAGTATGAATCTATTTAGGAGAGGGGAGTCAAGTATACAACTACATCTATTGAGAAGAGGGGAGTTCTGTATGTTACTATTGGGGAGAGGGGAGTCCGGTATGTTACTATTTAGGCAAGGGGGGTCAAGTATGTAACTATTTAGGAGAGGAGAGTCAAGTATGTGACTAGTTAGGAGAGGGGAGTCAGATATGTTGTAACATGTATTGAAGAGAGGCGAGTCCATTATGTTACTATTGAGGAGAGGAGGTGGGTCAAGTATGTTACTTCATGTATTGAGGAGAGGGGAGTCAAGTATGTAACTACATGTATTGAGTAGAGGGGAGTCCAGTATGTTACTATAGAGGAGAGGGAAGTCCAGTATGCTATTACAAGGATTGAGGAAAAGGGAGTCCAGTATGTTACTATTGAGGAGAGGGGGTCCAGAGTGCTATCATTGAACTGAGGGGATTCAAGTATGTTAATACGTGTATTGATGAAAGGGGAGTCAAGTATGTTAATATTAAGGAGAGGGGGGTCAGGTTTGTTACTATTGAGGAGAGGGGAGTCCGGTATGTTACTATTGAGGAAAGGGGAGTCAAGTATGTAACTATTGAAGAGAAGAGGAGGGAAGTCAAGTATGTTATTACATGTATTGAGGAAAAGGGGTCCAGTATGTTACTATTGAGGAGAGAGGGGTCTAGAGTGCTATTAATGAACAGAGGGGGATTCAAGTATGTTACTAATGAGGATAGGGGTGTAAAGTATGTTTCTATTGAGGAGAGGGGTTTCAAGTATGTTACTACATGTATTGAGGAAAGAGGAGTCAAGTATGTAACTATTTAGGAGAGGGGAGTCAAGTATGTAACTATTGAGGAGGGGGGAGTCAAGTATG
>NW_018405926.1:412939-459296 GCF_002113885.1 Mizuhopecten yessoensis
GGAGAGGGGGTCCAGAGTGCTATCATTGAACTGAGGGGATTCAAGTATGTTAATACGTGTATTGATGAAAGGGGAGTCAAGTATGTTAATATTAAGGAGAGGGGGGTCAGGTTTGTTACTATTGAGGAGAGGGGAGTCCGGTATGTTACTATTGAGGAAAGGGGAGTCAAGTATGTAACTATTGAAGAGAAGAGGAGGGAAGTCAAGTATGTTATTACATGTATTGAGGAAAAGGGGTCCAGTATGTTACTATTGAGGAGAGAGGGGTCTAGAGTGCTATTAATGAACAGAGGGGGATTCAAGTATGTTACTAATGAGGATAGGGGTGTAAAGTATGTTTCTATTGAGGAGAGGGGTTTCAAGTATGTTACTACATGTATTGAGGAAAGAGGAGTCAAGTATGTTACTATTATAGAGAGGGGAGTCAGGTATGTTACTATTGAGCAGAGGAGAGTCCAGTATGTTACTATTGAGGAGAGGGGAATCCAGTATGTTACTATTGAGGAGAGGAGGGCAGTCAAGTATGTTACTAAATGTATTGAGTGAGGGGAATCCAGTATGTTACTTTTTAGGCGAGGGGATTCCATTATGTTACTATTGAGGAGAGGGGAGTCCAGGTCATTTTGTATGTTACTATTGAGGAGAGGATTAATGTCAAGTATGTTACGACATGTATTGAGGAGAAGGGAGTGAATTATGTTACTATTGAGTAGAGGGGAGTCAAGTTTGATCTTATTGAAGTTTGTTTGTACGTAACAACTGAAGGGGGAGAATAGTGTTTTACTTCTTAGGATAGACTGGTATGTTACTATTGCGGTGAGACTGTCAAGTTTGTTACTATTAAGTAGAAGGGAGTCAAGTATGTTACTACTGAGGGAAGACTGGTATGTTACCACTGAGGGGAGACTGGTATGTTACTACTGAGGGGAGACTGGTATGTTACTACTGAGGGGAGACTGGTATGTTACTACTGCGGTAAGACTGTCAAGTTTGTTACTATTAAGTAGAAGGGAGTCAAGTATGTTACTACTGAGGGGAGACTGGCATGTTGCTACTGAGAGTAGACTGGTACCTTACAACTGAGGGTAGACTGTTACGTTACTACTGAGGGTAGACTGGTACCTTATACCTGATGGTAGACTGGTACCTTATATTTTACTACTGAGAGTAGACTGGTACCTTACAACTGAGGGGAGACTGGTATGTAACTACTGAGGGGAGACTAGTATGTTACTCCTGATGGAGGATGTGTATGTTTTTTATTGAGTGTAGACTGTTATGTTACTTCTGAGGGGAGACTGGTATGTTACTACTGAGGGGAGACTGGTATGTTACTACTGAGGGGAGACTGGTATGTTACTACTGAGGGTAGACTGTTACGTTACTACTGAGGGTAGACTGTTATGTTACTACTGAGGGGAGAATGTAGCTACATTGTGGGTTGTTATGATAAAACTGAGGGTAAACTGGAATGTTGCTACTGATCGGAGACTGGTATGTTGCTACTGAGGGGAGGCAGGTATGTTCCTACTGAGGGGATAGTGGTATGTTGCTACTGAGGGGAGAGTGGTTTTGTTACTACTGAAGGGAGACTGGTAAGTTGCTATTGAGGGGGGACTGGTATGTTACTACTGAGGGGGAGTCTGACATGGTGCTACTTAGGGGGTTGATATGATTCTACTGAGGATAAACTGGTATGTTATCTATCACGGAGAGAGAGACTAGTTATTACTACTGAGGGCAGACTGGTTTGTTACTACTGAGGGTGGACTGGTATGTGACTTCTGAGGATAGACTGGTCTGATATTAATGAGTGTAAACTGGTATGTTACTACTGACGAGGGAAGACTGGTATGTTACTACTGATGATATTTTAGTATGTTACTACTGAGGGTAGACTAGTATGTTATTATTGAGTGTAGACTAGTATCTCACTACTGAGGGCCGACTTGTATGTTACAACTGAAGGGAGACTGATGTATTACAACATATACTTTTGAGGGGTGACGGGAATGTTACTACAGATGGGAGACTGGTATGTTACTACAGATGGGAGTCTGGTATGTTAAATGTACTACTGAGGGGAGACTGGTATGTTACTACTGAGGGGAGACTGGTATGTTACTACAGATAGGAGACTGGCATGTTATTACAGATGGGAGACTGGCATGTTACTACAGAGGGGAGACTGGTATGTTAGTACTGAGGGGAGACTGGTATGTTACTACAGATAGGAGACTGGCATGTTACAACAGATAGGAGACTGGTATGCTACTACTGAGGGGAGACTGGTATGTTACTACTGAGGGGAGACTGGTATGTTACTACTGAGGGGGGACTGGTATGTTACTACAGATGGGAGACTGGCATGTTACTACAGATGGGAAACTGGTATGTTACTACTGAGGGTAGACTGGTATGTTACTACAGATAGGAGACTGGTATGTTACTACAGATGGGAGACTGGCATGTTACTACAGATGGGAGACTGGTATGTTACTACTGAGGGGAGCCTGGTATGGTACTACTGAGGGGAGACTGGTATGTTACTACAGAGGGGAGACTGGTATGTTAGGACTGAGGGGAGACTGGTATGTTACTACAGATGGTAGACTGGTATGTTACTACAGATGGGAGACTGATATGTTACTATAGATGGGAGTCTGGTATGTTACTACAGATGGCTACAGATGGGAGACTGGTATGTTACTACAGGTGGGAGATTGGTATGTTACTACTGGTAGTATACTGTTATATGTTACTTTTGAGAGGAACAGGGGAGACTGGTAAGTTACTACTGAGGGGAGACTGGTATGTTACTATAGATGGGAGACTGGTATGTTACTACTGAGGGGAGTCTGGTATGTTACTACAGATAGGAGACTGGCAGGTTACAACAGATAGGAGACTGGTATGCTACTACTGAGGGGAGACTGGTATGTTACTAATGAGGGGAGACTGGTATGTTACTACTGAGGGGAGACTCGTATGTTACTACAGATGGGAGACTGGTATGTTACTAAAGATGGGAGACTGGTATGTTACTACTGAGGGGGGACTGGTATGTTACTACAGATGGGAGACTGGGATGTTACTACTGAGGGGAGACTGGTATGTTACTACAGATGGTAGACTGGTATGTTACTACAGATGGGAGACTGATATGTTACTATAGATGGGAGTCTGGTATGTTACTACAGATGGGAGACTGGTAAGTTACTACTGAGGGGAGACTGGTATGTTACTATAGATGGGAGACTGGTATGTTACTACTGAGGGGGGACTGGTATGTTACTACAGATGGGAGACTGGCATGTTACTACAGATGGGAAACTGGTATGTTACTACTGAGGGTAGACTGGTATGTTACTACAGATAGGAGACTGGTATGTTACTCCTGAGGGGACACTGGTATGTTACTACAGATGGGAGACTGGTATGTTACTACTGAGGGGAGAGTATGTTACTACAGATGGGAGACTGGCATGTTACTACAGAGGGGAGACTGGGATGTTAGTACTGAGGGGAGACTGGTATGTTACTACAGAGGGGAGACTGGTATGTTAGTACTGAGGGGGGACTGGTATGTTACTACAGATAGGAGACTGGTATGTTACTACAGATGGGAGACTGGCATGTTACTACAGAGGGGGGACTGGTATGTTAGTACTGAGGGGAGACTGGTATGTTACTACAGATGGTAGACTGGTATGTTACTACAGATGGGAGACTGATATGTTACTACAGATGGGAGTCTGGTATGTTACTACTGAGCGGAGACTGGTATGTTACTACAGATGGGAGACTGGTATGTTACTACAGGTGGGAGATTGGTATGTTACTACTGGTAGTATACTGTTATATGTTACTTTTGAGAGGAACAGGCTAGTACATTTACGTTACTACTCTAAGTAGGCTGATGAGCTATAATTGAGTAGGGAAGACTGTTTTTTTCATACTTTGTATAAAAGAAGGAAAATCCCACGTTGCGGTATTGCAGTATGAGCAAGTATCATTTGATGTGGTACGTGCGGATTCAATGTTGGACAATGTCAATATGCGAAGCTGTCAAAGAGAAGAATCTAATGTCTTAGATACCACGTCCTGGACGGAAAATGACGATATTGATAGTCTGTTGTAATATCCTATAGAAATGTAACAAAGAGATTTTTGCCCAAATACGGCAGACAACATATTGCTGAATGTACTTTATCGTATACACTGGGAAATAAGATTAAGTCTCTGTTCTGTAAAACACGGTAGTGTAGTATTCAGAGGTCATGTTTGAATCATTTCTTTCGAGACATGATTAATGATTTGTTTTAGAGGAGTGGTGTTTTATATTCATTTTATGTACATTGTAACTATGGAAATAAAATGCCAACCAGTATGATATTGGACTAAACTTGAATAGAAAACACTGAAGTCCTTACACACATCTCGTTGTTTGTAAGAGTCTTACGGATCTCTTCTCCTGAGAGAGGATATTGTCAGTTGTCTTATCCGAGGCTTTGTCGTGAATATAATCCTGAGGGTTGGGTATTTTTCTGTCACACCCTCAAACTAGGGGATGAATAATTTTCTCTCTTCCTTTTAACTCACAAATCCGCCGACAAGCGGTGATTGCATGAAATTGAGCGTTTGTTGCATGTTTTTTTCTCCAAAAATCTAGAGTTGTCTTCCATGGTCTGCTACTGGTGACGTCAAGTCAAATCAATGATTACGTGACGTCATACTATTGGTATGGCTTAGATCGCCCCATTCTGCACGACCCCCTACGGGGTTGACAAGCTGATATTTTACGACTTGAAAGGGAACCACACCTGTGAAGGCTTTGAGAATAATAGAATCTATCCCTGATGTGAGGTATGGGTAATGTCATTCAAACCCAATGGATAGAATATTGAGCAGGAAATCTTATGCTCAATATTTCATACCGAGTGTGTGAATTACCTTATCCGTACCGCACATTAGAGATGGATTATATTTCTTGCTTATTATCTAAAACCCGTAAAAGCAGTTGCTCTTCTAGTAAAGTTGTAAATTGTCGGCACATTTGCAAAACGTCATAAAATGACGTCACGAACAATAGTGTGACCCCGAAAGTTCACTACGATTCCCCCGCCTGTGTGCGCGTGTAAGCGATCCAGACCCGTGGGTCGGATACAAGTTTCCAGCACCGCCTGAAATGCAGATATCTCGGTCTGGTATATATGCAAGAAATTTCTGTTTTACCCTATAGGGTAAAGACAGGGAAATCCTCCTGTCATAACAATGGCATGAAGTCACGTCAACAATGCACTTACGTCACGTCAACAATGCAATGACGTCATCTCAACAATAGCAGATCACGGCAGATAACTGTTGAAAATAATTCATTAAACGTTTGCATTTTATGAAATTACCACTCTTATTTGATGAGGGAGAAATATCACCATTCTCTGCTTTAGGAGAAAGACAAAAAGAAGCTCAACCCCAGGGTAAGAATTCTTAAATGTTTGGCACTCGACAAAGCCTCGGGCTAGACATTTAAAAAGCTTACCCCGTGGTTAGAGGTTTTTCTGTTTTACCCCCAAGGCGAGGAAATATTTTATTAACCAAGAGGCATATCAATGGATATAATCAAAAGTATCGACCTTCATTCCACACAAATAAATAGCCTATTTTATAATGAGATCATGATGGCCATCATACAACGTGCCTACGTGTACGTCTTTATCGACTTACATCTCTGGAAACCCTTTTAAAAGATACTTCAAAACAAAGGTTTATGATTGTATCATAAATAGCATAGCATTATCTCCGTGTCTTTTCTCGACCAGCAACATGTAGGTCAGGGCTACAGGATATAGAATCATATGCGTGTAACCCATATTACCCAGCAATGTTCGTGGATGTTTGAAGGTTATCAAATGATGAAACAGCGCTGTTTCGGTATTCAGGAATGAAAATTATTTAAATAAAAAATATTCCATGTGAAGCAATAAAAATAATTAACGAAAAGCAATATTGTGTTTTGGCTTTTGTGTTAAGCGTTGTTGGTTGAGAGCAATTTAGCAATGCAACAGACTCCATCATCTAATTCTCCTCATGTTGCGTAACCGTTGCATGTAAACTGATCCAGATAAGCAGAGACCCCTTATCATAACTAACAATCGAAAGTATTATTATTGTAGCATGATCGGACTGTCTACTTTCATCTACAATTTTATATCATTGTAAAGAGTGTTTTTACAATGTAGCAATGCTATCAGCTCGATCAACTTAAACGTTATACGTTATTTATGCAGCGCGGCAATAAAAGCAGCATCTGATCGTTGTAAAGACCGGTTATAATGATTTGCTTGTAGTATTTGTGAATATCATTTAGTGATATGTATGTACTGTCTAGACGCACGACGTTTGCAAGGTCCCTGCGTTAAATATAGGAGTCCGTCGCGATAGTATTTTTAACAACATATAGTGGCAATTTAGCGAGCATTATTGCTATTGTATTACACCATGTGACTATAATTCCGATACAAACGATACTCCCTGGAGACGATGTATTCTCGTAATAGGTTTTTTGAAATGCTAAATGAAGTTTTATACTCGCAAAATAACACAGCCGATGTAGACATTTATTGGGTAGATGAGACTTTTTGCACGTTCGCCACTACATAATACGATGCATATAATATTCTTGTCGATTTTTGTCTTGCATTCTTATCTAAAGAGAACCATACGTGGATTATATTTACTTCACAAAATCACAAATGTAGCGTTATATTATGGAATTTAAACAAATGTGAACTTTACAAGCTTTGCTACGTTCTGTAAATGTTTTCTACGTTCTCGCAATATCTAAGGTCAAAGGTCAGATAGATATGAGTCCATAAACCAATGAATACAATGCCAAACATATATGGAAGAGAAAAGAAAGGTTAAAGATCCTAATGATGGCGTGGGGAATTGGGTGTTCAGCCGTTAATATTGTCCCACCTCTCCGGATCCACTGAGCAGAAAATAGAAGAAAACCGCCGAATAAATAGTTTTAAGCAATATCATCCGTCATCCATCACATAAAAACCATTAAAGAAGTGATTAAAATCACTATTTGTTGAGTTTATTTTTAAATCATACCATGTACACGTAATACAAAATACCGTTTCCATTGTACACCGTTATTAGTACTCACAGAAGAACATATTGCCTTATATTAGTTGATTCTTTACTGTAGTCCATATACTGAAATATTTATGTTTATCGCGGTGGGGAAATTTTTGCGTTGGCAATAGTTAATTACTGTAGTCAATATTATGACTATTTATGTTTATCGTGGTGTGGAAATTTTCGCGTTGGCAAAAGTTCATTACTGTAGACCGTATTATGACTATTTATGTTTATCGCGTGGGGAAATGTTCACGTTGGCAATAGTTCATTACTCTAGTCCGTATTATGACTATTTATGTATATCGCGGTGGGACATTTTCGCGTTGGCAATAGTTCATTACTGTAGTCCATATTATGACTATTTATGTTTATCGCGGTGTGAACATTTTCGCGTTGGCAATAGTTCAGAAATCTTTAGAGTCTCTATATTGTATAGATAAATATTTTTTATTCGCTATCGTTTGGCTAAACCTCAATATTGGCTTTATCAATGAACGTTTGCATAGGTGTGGAAGGCAGTGGGTTCTGTTCCCAGGCCGGACCATACCAAAGTCCTTAAAAATAGTACGTCGTAGTTGTTAATCGCTGCTTAACATTTAGCATAAAGGGTAATGGCAACAACGGGTTTACCCATTGTCAATATAATGTTACCGGGCGGAATGTTTTGCTGGGTGCCTTCAGCATGGTATTTCAGTAAGGTAGCACCATAAAGTCGGAATCAGATCCGCGCTTTGCTTATCACCAGGACACAATAGCACAAACATACCCGACCTTCAGCACACATAAACACGTGCACGCATACATAACCCACACGAAGGCGCGTAATTGAATGATCTTAGCTGTTAATAGGACGTTAAACGAAATAAAACCAAACCAAACTATGGTACTGTTATACGACCTTTGACCTTGATACGTATTTTGGAACTGGTGTTAAACTACAAAGTCAATACATGTATATCAAAAGTTAAAAGGATCCGGTCAATATCCATGTGATGAGTAGAAATTATGTACCTCCTTTCTTTTTGTTTCAATGAAGAACCTGCATAACCCCTTCAAGCCCCTTGGATTAGAAGTAAACATTGCTATACGCATCCTCCTTCTGAGGTAGAGACCAGTCGATCTTGAAACGTTTTTATATACACTTGTACGTGTACATTATTCCTAATAATGAAATGCAAAACTTTGACATATATTTCCAAACTGATAAATCGTATGGAAGATGCATCATTTAATGTTGAATTTTGTTTCAATAATTCCTTGATATCATGTCGTTTTCAGAGCTATTTATCATTACTCAATAATTGAATGCACTGTACAATGACAATGTCTCACATGAACGATGGCAAGTAGCCCAGCCGGTTTGTGATATATAGCAGAATCAATTTAATATTATTCTATAATGTGTCTACGATTTTCAGTCATATTGCCCAGCCGGCATCACAGCATGGCGTATGGTGCACATGAAATAATGCACGTTCGCCGTATGGGTCATAATTCATCGACGCAAACTATACAACGCCTAAACATAAGGAAATTAAACTGTTTGTTTACATAAATGCATGAAACAGAATAGTATACGTCTGTCTAGGACTAAATAATAAAAACTATAGTTTTGAATATAAGTATATACTTGTTTTTGGTTTAAACATATTGTATTGCCTTTGAAGCAACAGGACTGGGCACAAGTCGTGCAACTTATTAAAAGCCCTTTCCCTAAAATAAAACATCTGTATATATTATATTCACAAAATTCAAGATGGCATAAACAATATACACAACCATTTGTACATATCTTATAAGAGACATGGAGAGAGGGAGACAGAGAGAGAGAGAGAGAGAGAGAGAGAGAGAGAGAGGGAGACAGAGAGAGAGAGAGAGAGAGAGAGAGATTTTAAATATGTATTTTTTCTTAACGTGGACAATCTTTTTCGACACTGACGGCAGAAGTTGACACTATACACTTTCCTAAACATTCTGCTTGTTCTATTGTCCATCACTCCCGTGCCTTGATGTGCTTCCTCCTTGTCATTCTGTTCTTCCTTGAATATCCGTTTCTCTTGTGTTGTCAGCATCGGAAAAGATCGGTTATACAACATTTAAACTTATATACAACCTGATTTTTAACTATAACCGGGAGGGATTGACAGAAGGGAAGGGAGCAGAGTGGGTTAAAATCTATTAGAATAATGAATATATATTGCTGAGTATGCATGAAGATTAATTCATTTTCCTGCTCAGATAAATTTGTATCTCCAAAAAGGAGTAGATTAACGGTGAGAGGAATATATGCATTAAGTTCATGGAAGAGGGTTATTCTTTATTCAGCATAAGTATTGCAGTTAAAAAGGAAATGATAGGTAACTTCATTAGGATAGCCACAGCGACAATTTTTATCAGCGACAAGATTATATCTAAATAAGTGATTTTTCAATGTACTAGCTTGATTTCTTAATCTTTTATGTAAGATATTACTTTTTCTGTCTCCATACAAATAAACTTTAGGTACCTGGGGTAAATCTGTGTAACGGATGGAATTTTTAAAAGCTGAAAATGATACATCGTGCCTGATAGCTAAGGGTAATTGATTCCACTGCCTTATTGTAGAGGGAACAAACGATAGATTAGATGATTCGAGTCTGTAATTAGGCAAATTATAGTTTGATGCATTGCGAAGATAGTGCTGAGAAGTAGTAGCAACAATAGGAGGGAGTAGGGTGTATAGATAGTTAGGAGTTAAATTATTGTGTATCTTAAAGAACAATTGAAGTTTTCGACGAGAGCGCGGCAGGGATAAAGGTTCCCATCCCGTTTCATTATAAAGAGATTGTCTGCTGGTATAAGAAGGTAAACCAGTGACTATACGGCCAGCCTCTAATTGAATTTTTTCTAACCTTTCTGCATCAGCAACAGAATAACCGTCCCAGAGTTCACAGCAATATTCTAAAACCGGAAGAATAAAGGATCTATATATTATATTTAATGTACGTCTAGTAAGGATATATTTCAATTTACGAAGGACACCTAATTGTTTTGCTACAGTTTTACTTATATGTTCTATGTGATAGCTCTACTTATAGTTTGAGTCGATGAATAATTATAGATGCTTATGGTAATCTACAAATTCAATACTTACATCATTAACATTTATTTCAATTATGTGATCCAGTTCAGTGTTAGAAAAAAGCATTGCCTCTGTTTTTGCAGGATTGAACTTAACCAACCACTTATCAGCCCAAGATTGAGTATTTAAAAGATCATTGTTAATTTTCTGTTCAATTATCTGTGGACATTTATCCGAGGACAGAAGAGAAGTATCGTCCGCAAAAAGTTTCGATAGGCTCTCTATATTGTCCGTTATATCATTAATATATAAAATGAACAAGAGAGGACCAAGAACTGAGCCCTGTGGCTCCCCTGCGTTTGTAGATTTTAAAATATATTTGCTTCATCCAAAAAATACCTGCCGTTTTCTACCAGATACATAATCAATTAACCAGTCCAATAACTTGCCTAATATGCCCTAACTATCTTGTTTCACTTCCAATCCCCTATGCCACAATATGTCGAATGCTTTGGAGTTATCACAGAAAACTAGGCAGGTAGGTGGTTTTTTTCCAGATTATCACATATTGTATGGTAAATTGCTATAAGCGGGTGAACAGTAGAATGACCTGGTTGGAAACCTGACTGGTATTTATATATAAGAGAATTGTCTAAAAGATAATTATGCATGTTTCCATTGTGTGGGGAAAGACCCAGTCTCCAAAGAAGTGCGAAAGATTAAAGATAGAGGATACTCAACCGCACTAGCAGTGTTTTAAGCATAATGTGACTTATTGTATCATTCCCTACAGCCTTACCACTGTTTAGGGTCTTAAGTATGTCAACGAAGTCGTTTATATTTAAAGGTATGTCAGAAATTCTGGAGTCTGTTCTTGATTCTGCAGTGGGTATGTCAGTGTCGGTATCGTCAATAGTGGATAGAGAAACAAAGTAGTCGTTTAGTATGTTTGTCTTAACGTTGTATTCCATTTCTATATTTCCAGCCGCATTCCTCAAAGGCGGAATAGAATTTTGATGTGTCAGATGATTTTATTAGTCTGCGAACAAGTTTCCAAAAGTGTTTAGGGTTCGTATCACTATAGTCATCTGAAAGGTCATTAATGTCCGCATAAAACGTTTCTTTCTTTCTTTTTTTGAGGTTATTAACTGTATTTCGCTGTTCTCTAAAGTTATTTAAATTGTGAGGAGTGCGACTGGATTTATATTTTTGAAGTAGTCGGTCCCTTTTCCTAATTTCACGTCTTAAGTCAGAGTCAAATCACGGCATGTCATTTGGTCTAATTGTTACTAATTTTGAGGGAATGCATTCGCAGGCTATTGCTAGATATTTAGAAGTAAATATATCGCACATATCGTCCGAGGTAGGGGTTATAGAAAAAAGTTAATTCCAGTTAATCGCATCTAGCATATTATTAAAAAGTTCAAAATTTGCGTCCTTATAACATGAAATTTTCCGTTTATAGTCAGTTATACGGTTGTCGGTTGATGATCTGAGATATCTCGGTCTATGTCGATAGTGTCAGCTAAAGTGTGAATACACGTGTCCGCTAGAAAAATAGGGTCAAGGAGTGTGCAGCGCGTGCGTCCAAATCTTGTCGGTCTGTCTATTACATTAGTGAAGTGGAAGCGGTTCACAATATCCATAAGAGAGTGATTATTATCTACTGTTAGAAGGTCGACATTTATATCGCCAACTATCACAACATATGAAGTTTCATTTAAGGCTGTTTCCACAGAAAATTGAAACGAATTCCAGAAAGCTTGTGTACAGTTAGGAGGCCTATACACGGTGCAAAGTAGATATTTCTTGTTTTCTTGTTTGGAAACTGGATCTCAGTTTACTCAACTTCCCCTATTTGGAATTCTAAGTCAGGTCTACGACGTGTACATAGGAGGCTGGAAGTGTACACATTTATCCACCCACCAAGGGTTCCACGGTCTTTACGGAGCATGCTATAGCCATCTAGGAGTATATCATCATCGGCTATCGATATACATGTATCAAGGTGAGTCTCTGTTATGCAAATTACATCAAAATCCAAGGATACATGCTCAAGATAAGACAACTTATTTCTAAGACTACGAATATTAAGATGTAAAATAGAAATGTCTTTAAAATGATCGTCAGGACCTGGGTTCGGATGAACAACATTACTTGATAGAGGTAGCTGTAATATAAAGTCAAAGCTAGAATTATCTATAAGGCAAGATAAAAATAGCTGAGTAGCATATGCTATTTTGACAACAGCATAACTCGTAAATTATCTTAACATGCTGAATAATTTGAGGAGATTAACATAAAAAATATACTGTTTTCGAGTAAAAACGCAGTGTGTGCGAAGGTAGAAACAGCCGATCGCCGCTCTATGTGACACTATATCGTTACCCATAATCATCAAAGACAAAAATTGCTACAGGGCGACGATCGGGTCTGTACACACTTGTGCCGATGGACACTCAGCAAGCTGGAGAAAAAAAGAGAGGTCAGGAGAGAATAGACTATAGTTACATAGATAGATATAGAGAGAATATACTCGTATATATAAACAATGTACTGTTCATATTCATTTTTTGGCTACCGTCAATAATATTGGGAGCAAATTATAAAACTAACATAAACTTGAGCTTTTAATATTAATCTGCTTTGACATGCTGCAAGATAAGGCAGTTTAAATGAGCAATTTCTACGAAGAAAGTATAAAATTGTTTTAAATGATATTTTTAAATCCCGGAATACATTTTAGGTTTTAAGTAAAATGGGAAACCTAAAAAAAAGGAACTAGAACACGTCGACACAGAAGAACAATATCCTTTCCAGAATTCATAATTGAGCAACTATGGACTTCTGTTGAGGTAAATGTGTAGTTATATGAACCTGAGCGAGCGATAATAACCGAGACGAAGTAACGTTTTTCACCGAAATAAAAAAACAAAAATTGTTATACATGTATTACTTGCTTAATTAGATTTAATCTTTAAACAAGATAGAATGTATGCAAATTGCTTGGAAGAAAGATCTGCATTATGCAGAGAGCATTTTGACATTACAATTGAAATGGCGTCATAAAGGGAATACAATATGAGGATGTAGGATAAATGCGTGCAATCTAATACAATGTATGCTATTATAAGGCTACAATTCTGTTCAAATTTACACCGAATTTTATGAAACAACACAGCGGAATATTTAAAATAAATAGCGTAAATATCACTTTCATTTGATATAATCTGAACCATTGACCATTGTTAATGAGTAGCCTCTATACTTAAACACAAAACCTCACAGGGTTTGGGGGGTATGATAGGCTTGCTTTATCACACTGCATGGTCGTTAGAGGCAACTAATCGGACCCCTTCCCCCAAGCAGAATCGGGGATTGATTCGATGGGGCATTTAAGTTTAGACCTGGTGAATCCCACTGCCAGTGTATTGTGAAAGGCGACCAAAGGGGGCCTCCCTGCATCACTTTAATGATCTTTTTCGTTTCATATCTTTATTGTCTACTTTATTTTTGCGGTGATGTCTTCCTCGACACCCGTCCTCATATGACCCTGGCTGCAAGGACATTAAATAAGAAACAAACTTAAACACATGTTTGAGGATCTTACATGATCACTGACCAATGAAATGGGCCGGCTTACAAGCATGCTTGGTTGAAGTATGCAATGTAGTGAATCAAAGCTCCCCGTTTTATATCTACAGTTAACAGTTCATTGTATTTTCGAACGCCTCATGTGACACATTTAGTCAACAAATCATACCTGCCAACTGAACAAAAGACCAATTCATGTAATACTATAGCTCCTAATTTTTTTTTGTCAAATAAAACCGGCTCAATGTTTTGATTTAACGGATGGTCGGTTGGCGTAGTGAATAAGCACCTGCCTTTTACCAAGACGGCCGTGGTTCGATTCCCCGATCGGGTGTAAACAGATACTAAGTCACCTACAAGACCATGTGGGCTATATTTTGGTACTGCATTTTGCTCTCACATTAAGACCCTCTGTGCGCTTCCATTGGAGCGAACCGACAAAGGCAATAAAAATAAGTTGAAATAACACGTTTCCTGATATTTTGTTTTAAAAAACGTTGGTATTTGTATATGTTTTGTATTTAGGCGTAATAAAGTGCTGAGGTAATCCATAAAATACTTCTTACTCTTCCTTCAGTATTTAGGGTTAAGACAACAACTGTTTCACCCGTTGTCAGTACTTGCATTATGCGACTGGCAGAATGCTATGACTGGTGCCTTCGGCATGGTATTTCAGTGAGATAGCACTTGAAAGTCGGCATCAGACCTGCGTAGTCACAAGGAGGCAAAGCACACCAGCATACCCTGTCTACGGCACACATGCACGTAAATACAAAACACACTGAGGAACGTCCTTAAATGGCCTTAGCTATTGATGCATTATGTAGGACATTTTACCCTCCTGTACAATAAAGCATCTCATATATAAAAAGAGTGCAGAAACGGTTATTGTTTGTACTGGTATTATTCCAGACGTCTGTATAAACACACAGGTGACACATATTGTTAATGGCGTTGCCCAAGGGGACCGTCGATGTTCGCTAATGACAATTACAAGCTATTGTGCATAAATCAGACAGCCAGCGTGTTAGGCTATACGTATGGATAATGATGTTTTGTGTTCTTTATAAAAAAATGGTACGCACATTGACAGCGGATTATATCGATCTGCACTGATGATGAAAACAAAACGTTGACTCTAGCAAAATTATCGTATCGTTACCAGAACTTATGAACACCGATAAATGTTTTATCACAAAGTTCCTTCCTAGTGTATGACTAAATATGCACATGTAGCAACAGTCACTCTAGTTCCAAGCTTTCGGGCTTAGCCGTTCATCAGGGATTGAACGGTCCTCATGCTTATGTCATATTCATATTTCAATCCCGGGTGAAGGGCTAAGCCTAAGAGGTTGGAGGCAGAGTGAGTATTGCTAGGGATAATGAATATAGTGCACGAAAACTACACCCGTGTATTATATTGAGAGAAAAAAATAACGATCTTACCTTCCTAAGGAGATAGCTCACGCGCGTCTTAAATCTGAAAAAAAAATCCACTTATTAAGACGGTGTTATGCAAAGTCATTACCTTATGCAGCGTAAATTTAAAATATTTTGGTCCAATCATTTGTCTGATGGGGATGAGAATGGCGAGACTTTTCTGTGTGTGATGACTTCCTTGAGCAGGACATACCTGTAATTATCTATCAATTACTTTGGTTTGGTTTGTTTGTGCTTTACGTCCTATTAACAGCTGTGGTCATTTAAAGACGTGCCAGGTTTTGGTGGTGGGGGAAAGCTGGAGAACCCGGAGAAAACCATCGACCCGACGCTAGTACCTGGCGACTGCCTTACGTAGATTTCGAGCCAGCGACCAACTGGTGGAAGTAACCACTCAGCCTCCACGGCCCCGACCTATCAGTTAAATATCTTATTGTTGCTATATGTATATGTATAACCAGAGTCTGTTTTGTTGACTAAGTTAGTCACATTTTCCCTAGTTATAATCACTATGTTTAGATATACTGTGAAATCAGATGTATTCGCGGGTTCCAAATTTTGTGGTTTCCTGACAAAACACAATTTCGTGGGTATATTAATTCGTGGACTACGAGTAACAACCTCAACAAAGAATTGCTTTATGTCAAGCTTGTAATTACTTCGTTGATCTTTGAATTTGTGGATGATTATTACTAAAGATATCAACGGCATGAAAAACCCACGAAAATAAAAGATTTCACAGTACATCACTATATCGGTAATGAATTCGCGGTAAAGAGAGTACGATTGCTGCTTGGAACAAAACCAAAGTTATATAAGAATTTAATTGCATTTGTTATTGTTTATATCGGCATAAGCATTGAAAAATGCCGTTCAGTAATATGCATTGTATTTCTAATCTTAACTTTACTGTTATTAATTATTAAAATGTAGGTATTCCCTTATATTTCGACATTGAATCGTCTGTGTCGTCAGTGCAAACGATATTCCCGGAACAGATAAACGTCACTAAAATGTTTGCTTCTAACAATGGTCTCAAGATATTCGAGAGGGAGAAAAAAGCTTCAAAATGACGCTGACCAAATTGCGTTAGTAGAAATATGAATTAATGTATGTATGAAAATAATAATCGAATCTTTTGTGGTGAAGACTAAGAAAGCTCAGCCTATGTTAAAATGATTGAGGTTCAGCATTCCTAGTGTTAAAATCCCCTGTTTGCATCTCATAAGAGACATATGTTATATTGTTGACCTCATTTGGGATACATTATGTTCGATTACTTTTAACTTGTAGATTGAGTGGGAAAGAAAACATTAACGGCAATGCGTACATGTACCCCCTTTCTGAGTCGTAGTGCAGGGGCCAGGAAATTGTAACACCATGTACAGTTATATATGTAAGAAGTGGGTTAGACTCGCGTGTAAGGAGTAATATTAAACATTCTGGCGGTATAGATCAACAATCGCTAAAAATGCTACCCTCTTACTTTGATTGATGCGAAAGAATGACAAATTTCAAAGATTTCTGGTGCATTTACTTGAGTTCGTCAGCAATGAGTTTACTCAACCTGACTTTGAAGATGGCATTCTTTGAACGACAAATATATTGTTCTTCACTAACCTTCAATGTCAACTTTCTCCTGTGCAAATACTGCCTTTTTATCTATCTTGTTTTGATATTCCATATTTTATAATTCTGTATACTGACGGAGGTATGTGCAGACGCTTTCAGTCTCATTGGCTGCTTTTCGTTTACCGTCGCAGCCATCTACAGGTAAAGGCTTCTAGAGTTCATGAAATTTTGTTTTTTAATAAATTCACTGACATTACGTCAGCATTTGCTGTGTGCAGCAGAGTTCTTTCCCCTTAGAGAAATACCACGGGATATTTTTCAACAAAAGTAATAATAACTTGATAAATGGTAAATTTTCTGTTTTGAGTTACTAGAAACATAAGAAGCCTGTTTTCTAAAAAATACCATAAACCTTTAGCTTTACTTCTAGGTAAACTATGATTTACCCCGGGGAACAAACCTTCATATCTCCCTACATCCTGTACTATATATATATATATATATAATTTTTCTGCACTACAGAGGCCCATATCTCTTAGGCTTAATTTTTAGGTTCAAGTAGTTTAATCATTTCCTTAAAAAGAGACAGTCATTGAAAAAAAAACACCAAAGGATTGCGTCATCAAATGACATCATTATTTGCCGCATTGTCACGTAACAATAGCATTGCATCATTAAGTGTAACGTTAAATAGCAGCGCTGTATTTACATTGCGGATTTTATTAATGATTTTTCAAATGCAAGTTCGAAGTATAGGAGAAAAGATACGGAGGAGCATTAGGACGATTAGAAAGGAAATATATTTCAATTGTTCGTGTTAGTAACTCGAAATTTCGAATAGTTAGTCGAAATGTTGAGTTATCTCAAAGTTTCGAATGAATAAGTAGGAATTTCGAGTTTAAAAACGAAATTCTCTTTTTTTACATCGCCCTAATGCTCTTTCGTAGGAAAATGTCAATGATCGGGATACTATTTTAAAACGTCTTAAGTATCGCATAGCCTCCGTTAATAATGTAAAAAATGCTTTTGGTTGAGATTTAACTGTTCGCCTCAAAGAGTTGAAGTTTATAATTTTCCTAAAACTATATCATCACCATGCTATGTGAATAGTACAGATGTTATCCCGGCAGGTAGGGCGTAATAATTGTACCTAATGCCCCCATTGCATGATCGTAAGAGGCAACTAAATTTATTTTTTCTCTTCTTTCTAAGCAAACTTTTTTCTTCCTAATGTCTCCTTTGACAATGCCTCACTTTTGGCCTTTACTTGAGCGTTCGCCCCTGTGAGGTAGGCTTTGGGTTATGTCCCCTAGCCAAGACATACCAGAGTCTGTAAAAAGGGTAGTTTCTACTCCTGCTTAACGTTCAGCAATTAAAGAGTGGGACGACTGGTTCGCTCGTCGTCAGTATAATGTGACCAGGTGGGGTGTACTGATGGTCGTCTTTGGCAGTAGGTAGCAGTTTAAAGTCGGCATCAGTTCCGCGCTATCACGAGGAGACAAACACGAACATGTCGCAGCCTCCCAAAATACACACGCATACATTACACGCATGCATATTGCACACTGGGGAGGCCGTCCTCAAATCAAATGACCATAGCTATTGATAGGACGTTAAGCAATACTAAACCAAACCAAACAGATGTTCTGATTAAAAAACATTACTCTTATGTAAACATTATAATTAATCTGTTTTATGTACATTGGACATTCTGATTTTAAAGAAATTAACAACCGTAGTGATTAACAAAAGAAAGGCAACAGCGGAACAAAATAATTCTGAACAATCATAACTGTAAGATAGAGACACTGGATTCTCTAAAGACTCGAATGCTATGATGTGGGGGAGCGACATTTCTGCACTGAGATGATATGATCAGGGAGACATCGTGACCACGTAGACATTCACGCCTAGGGCTCCCTATATAGACGAATGAATAATATTGCGATATATATGTAGGTCAGTTGGAAACCGATCACTTGTCTGATCCTGTCGGTACAGATGGATAGATGTGCAAATTGTACAATTATAAACCTTTGATGAAGTTGATACCAGATTGAGTTAACCCAGTCAGGAAACGTCCATGAAGATGAAGAATTAATGGCGGTTATATATTTGGAAAACATAATTGATTGATTGAGTCATGTCCAATGCTGTATCCGTAGTGGCACTAACGTCGTCATGGGATTTGTCACTGTCCGAAACATAAATCTTCCGATCATAGGAAGCTCTTCAATGTGTCACTTCTAATAAGATTTGATCAGAAATAGCCAAGTAGTTTTAAAAATAACCGAAAAAGTGTATTAATAATACATAGTGTTATTAAGTACATTTTCAAGTATATGCAACGAAAATTGACATGTTGTTTTCCTAAAAGAGATAAAGGAAGGTCACTAGGCTTTCTGAAAAACAAAGTATCGTTTTTAATTTCTTTAGCAATATCACTTGGATCAAAGACAATTTTTTTTTTTTAAATTAATGTTTCCTTAAATATAGTGCCACATTGTAAATGCAGATTTGATATTTTATTTCGGACACCGCTGCGGTATAAGGTAAACAGCCGTAGAAGTGTCTCGGTTTAAGAAATTCCGTGCAGAAAATATAGAGTTCAATTCCCGGACAAAGTACGAATCAAAACAGGAATCATTTCACAAGTTTTGTTTCTATGTTTCATAAATATATTATGTGCTAAGCTTATGTCAACGATCACATTACGGTTTGTGCATATCTAGCAAATATAGCTACATTGCATATATGAACATTTGCATGACACTGTTACTAGAAAACCTATTTGAAAGCTGTAGCTTTGGTGGGACTTAAAATGACATGCACCACGGGAGAAGGCATAGCCAATCAGCACGCGACAGTACGCTATTTCAGTAATTAAACACAATTGTTCAGACTGTCGATAAGGCGGGAATTTTTATTTTAAATATAATTTGTAAGTTTAATAAAAACATGAAAGGCGGAGAAAAACGTAAATATAAGCATTTACCTGTTTTGTTTGGCATTTATGATCTAATGAATGCCGCACCTTCGCGAGTAAACACATCCTAACCCGCTAGCGCGCAATACGCTGTTTCCTAGAAAAGTTATGCCATGCAAATAGATCATAAATGCCACACAAAAAGAGTTCAATGCTTAATTAAGCGTGCTTGTAACTACAATATATGAAAGAGTGTACAAGATGACTCGGTCATATGATTCGATAATACAAACACTGATAAATTAAGGGTCAACTCCCATTTTTTCTTGAGTAAATCTTTTGTTGAGTCTTACATTGTACCAAACTGGCTTAAAGGAGCAATCGCTAGTTGTGATTAATCTATTTCTCTGAGATTTGTCAATTCTTAAAATCGATTCAATTTTTTATAAGGTGGGGTGAACATTTGGCCCCCACTTTGATTTCCTTTATTCTTTTGCCATAGGTAGATACATAAAAATGATCAATAACTGCATAAATGATTATTCATAATTGTTACTGATAACCGTAGTGGACCTCCTTGCATAACAACAGGTTGAGTGACGGGGGTATCCTAACAAAATGACCAATAAATATATCAGGCAAATGTTAATTTGGAAATGAATTATAGTGAATAAAATACTGTTATTTTGATACTAAATATGTCATATTGGTAGACACATGAAGTAAGCGTAGTGATACTTTTAATTGGAAAAACATGCAAAATTTTCATTAAATTTAAAATAAAACTAACATTGTCAACTTGCCTTTATATAGTTACAATGGTAGTCTATATTTTAAACTTCTTTAAAAACTTCCTATATATGTATTCTGTCTACAGAATCATTTTTATGTAATATCAAAACCGGTAATGTACTTTTTTAGCATGCCAAACATGATCAATGCCCAATTTCACATAACCTTGAAGATTTGACTATCAATGTTTATTATGATAAATACCGATACATTTTCTGTTTTTGTATCATACTAAAACCCTTTATTATGTTAGGCATGTTTTCAAGTTATGTGCAGCAGTAATACCTCATGTGTATGTATTCTGTCATAGTAATATTTCCTCTGGAGAACTACTTTAGGTTTGAGATTGTGTTATAGACAAAGCTGTGCAATTAGCTAAAAATAAATAAAATAATCTTAATAACAAAACTAGTATACACTTTATTATACCCCCGCAACGAAGTTAGGGGTGGGGGTATACTGGAATCAGCTTGTCTATCCGTCTATCTGTCAACTCATTCTAAAGTAGTGGACCAATTTCAACAAAAGTTTCCAGATATGATAACTGACACCTGAAGTTGTGCATCCAGGTATTATATTTTCATTCTGACCTTTTTTCCCCTAAAAGTTATTGCCTTGTGTTGAAAGTCCTTGTCTGGCTTTGTCCTCCAAAACTAAGGGGTCAATTTCAACGAATGTTTCCAGATATGGTAACAACCATCTGATGGTGTGCATCCAGGAATTCCTTTTTTCAATCTGACCATTTTTTTCACGGAGTAATGGCCCTTTGTTGAAAAAAACTTGTCCAGACAACTCCTCCAAACCTATGGGGTCAATTTCAACGGAAGTTTACAGATATGGTAACTGCCCCCTGACATTGCGCATCCAAGAAGTATGTTTTCATTTCGACCCTTTAAAAAGGAGTTATGGCCTTTTCTTGAAAAAAACTTTGTCTGCCTCTTAAACTTCTGGGCCAATTTTATGAAAGCTTACAGATATGGTAATTTTTGTAGTCTTTTTACCATTCATTAAACAAAATATGAAGGGTTACTACACTATTTTATATCGTTAACTCTAAATAAATAAAGCAAGGAAAGATACTCTTGTCTGACTCCCCATACAAAACAATATTTCGGCACATTTGGTTTTTGTGACCTTGAACAAAGATCAGTGTCATCAAAACTAACAACACTTAAACTCATTTACATGAACAACCTTCTAACTAAATATCAACACCCAATGACCTTTAGTCATGAAGAAACACAGGTTAAAGGAAATGTGGAAAGAAAGCTATGTTTTTCTTTTTTTGAACCAAAAGTAGTATACGACAAAGGACCTGTTACAGGAACAAAAGAATTTTGCCCACAAAGCAATTTAACCATTACTGGGTTATATTTGTAGCTCCCTAAGACACGACCCATGAGATATTTTTAAAAAATGAAAAAGGTCCCCAGGGCCTGTGCTATGAACTATTTAGTGATGCCTTCCAAAGGTGTACGACAGGGTTCACTTTTTTGTCCAAAAAACTATCAAAACAATGTTTTACGCTATCAAATAATATTATATTATTTAAAGTAGGATCTGCTGCAAATTATGAACTCAAATATGTTACAAAAAATTGCATAATATTTTTTTTATAAAATCTTAAACTCTAAAAATTTTGGTATTTTCATACACGTTTTTGCTACATGAATTGTATTACGGAAGTAAAACACCAATTTCCGGTTCTTGTACACCAAAAATCTTTTAATATTATTTGGTGCATTATGTTGAGATACGATAGTGAAAATTTCAGAAAATTTGAGAACCGGTAAATTTGTCATATAAATGTCAAATTGTAGCAACGTCTATTTCCAAATAAAATCCAACAACCTTATGATCTATAGTCATGTTTGATAATTTAACAATATGTCGCACCAATTTATTATCGCAACTGATCAAATTTTCATCAATAAGATCTGCTGCTCATGATGAGCCCAATTATAAAGCTAGATGTTACAAAATAAAAAAGTTATGCAGTCTCACACACATAAACGTTTAGTATGTTATGTACATTTTTAGTTGTTTCGCATCTTTACGGAAGTGATAGACATATTTCCGGTTTGTGTACACCACCATACTTTGGATATCATTTGGCACATTATGTTGACCGACGATAGTAGAAATTTCGAAAAAATCGGTATGCGGTAAATGTGTCATCTTAAGGATAATATATTGTATGGGTAAATGTGTCATCTTAAGGATAATATGTTGTATGACCAATGTCAAAATAAATCGTCAATATCTCCAGGTCAATGCGATTTTGGCTTGTGGTACATATCAGCTGAAGCTGGCACCTGACTATATCACAGAACATCAGACGGATGGGGGTGATTATGAGATATGGGTGTACCAACATGCTGATGACCTTCTCCGAGGCCAAATACACTCTCGCCACAGGTCGCAGGCAAATCACAATGTCTGGATAGAGTTTGACCTACACGCATCAGAGGATCCTGTCAAGGCATACTATTGTGTGTGTCCTGCAGGAAAGAGAACATCGGGTATGTGTACTCATGTCGCATCAATACTGTATTATCTAGGATACTATGCACATTTAACAGATGCTAAACCGGTCCAGCCTTCAGCTCGCAAATTCAGAGACTGCATATTATGAATGCATTCAAAAAAGAAATATTATTCAATTATAGCCTTTGGCTGAGGTCAATACCTGAATTTATCAACCCGGGAAAAGATATATTAACCGAGGACGCATTCCGAGGTCAATATATCTTTTCTCGGGTTGATAAATCCAGGTATTGACCGAAGTTAAAGGTTTCAATTGTTTTATTATTTTACAAAACAGTAGTGTTAGTAATCTGGGAGAAAAAAAAAGCTTCGGAAGTGGGACGGTGCATTGTTTGGAGACACATCATAATTCTATTTTTAGAAACACCCAGTCCTTCAACAAAAATCACGCGCTCCAAGTCAATATCAGTTTTTATCGGTGGACACTTGATGCACTTCTGGTCAATTACTTGTCGGGAATAATATGAAAAAATAATAAGACCTAAGATTGAACTGAGAAAGGAGAAATTCAGAAAAAAAATTGAATGTTCAATTTTGACTACGTGTTGTCAAATTAAAAAACAACAACAGTAAATACAACAATCCATGAATTGGAAACTATAACTCTCCTAAAAAGAAACAATGTGATGGGTTAACATATCTTCAACATATTATACTGGTTCACCAAATGTTCTGACAAATTGCCTAACTTTTGCTGTATTCCTCCCCTTTAACTACCTAGTTTAGTTAAACAGTCATACTCTACTATGAACCATATCATCCACCATGATAGTATATTGGAATGATTTTGGGTTAATTATGAAATACTTGCATTAACCTGAAGTTATTGAAGTTTATTTTGACATTGGTCATACACATATTATCCTTAAAATGACACATTTACCGCATACCGATTTTTTCGAAATTTCTACTATCGTCAGTCAACATAATGTGCCAAATAATATCCAAAGTATGTTGGTGTACAAAAACCGGAAATATGTATATCACTTTCATAAAGATGCGAAACAACTAAAAATGTACATAACATACTAAACGTTTATGTGTGTGAGACTGCATAACTTTTCTATTTTGCAACATCTAGCTTTATAATTGAGCTCATCATGAGCAGCAGATCTTATTGATGAAAATTTGATCAGTTGCGATAATAAATTGGTGCGACATATTGTTAAATTATCAAACATGACTATAGATCATAAGGTTGTTGGATTTTATTTGGATATAGACGTTGCTACAATTTGACATTTATATGACAAATTTACCGGTTCTCAAATTTTCTGAAATTTTCACTATCGTATCTCAACATAATGCACCAAATAATACTAAAAGATTTTTGGTGTACAAGAACCGGAAATTGGTGTTTTACTACCGTAAAGCAATTGATGTAGCAAAAAAATGTATGAAAATACCAACATTTTTAGAGTTTAAGATTTTATATTTTTTTTATTATGCAATTTTTTGTAACATATTTGAGTTCATAATTTGCAGCAGATCCTACTTTAAATAATATAATATTATTTGATAGCGTAAAACATTGTTTTGATAGTTTTTTGGACAAAAAAGTGAACCCTGTCGTACACCTTTGGAAGGCATCACTAAATAGTTCATAGCACAGGCCCTGGGGACCTTTTTCATTTTTTAAAAATATCTCATGGGTCGTGTCTTAGGGAGCTACAAATATAACCCAGTAATGGTTAAATTGCTTTGTGGGCAAAATTCTTTTGTTCCTGTAACAGGTCCTTTATCGGTTTTCATTTCTTTTGAAGTTCCTAATGTTGAAAGATATTATTGGTAGCCAACTTTTTAACAAGTAAGAAAAATAGACTAGTTTTAGAACTTTATGAATTAACGTGTCAAAAATGGAAAAATTATCATAAGAAATGAAATTTCACACATTTTTCTGCTTAATTCTTAAATGAAAAGAACAATTCTTTATTGAAATAGTGTAATATTCGGTATCAAAATAACAGTTGAAATACGTTGCACACGATGATGATATAATTTTATAGTAATTGTGCCATTTAAATGCTCTAGGAGGAATTGTATTACTGCACCTTTAACACCCACACAGGTGTAAGTCAATGAGGTCCCATTTATCATCAAATGAATTCCGAAATAGAGTGAATAAATTGATATTCACTCTCTTCAAAGCAGGAAATGTTTTGTAAAGATGCAAATGAAAGATCGATAGAGAAAGTTTTTGTTTTTTTGTTCGTTTTACATCCTATTAACAGCTAGTAGCATTTAAGAACATGCTAGGTTTTGGTTTTCGGAGGAAGCTGGAGTACCCGGAGAACCAACCACCAACATTCGGACCGTACCTTGCGGCTACAATGCGTAGGTCTCGAACCCGCGATCCAGTTTAGGAAGGCTACTAATCGTAGACGATTAGATGCCTTAACCATTCGGCCACCCTGGTCCCACTTGTGCCTGTGCATCTTGACTGCACACACAATATTATATACTAAACTACGCAATTATCGAAACCAACCTTAAAAATGATAAAAAGAGTACGCTGGTTGCTCTGCTGCGACAGGTTAAGCGTTGTAGAGGTATGCGTATTTGTGATTGGTTAGCTGACACATCATTTCAGGATATACAAACTTGTTAATAGAAAAAATTGCTGCTTCCTGCTGATTTCGAGAGTCTTAGCTCAATTCACGAAGAAGAAATACAATGATATATGATATGATTTTACCTGCAAAAATTGTTGGCACTTAAACCAACACGAAACGTGCAGTTAGTGTTTTAACGTAATGTTCAACAAGACTGTTCACCTACGTTATTAAGTCAGTATCAAGGTATTGAGACTTAACAAACTCATAAAACACTGACATTATACAATTGAACTGTTTTTGTAAAATAAAAATCCAAGGTACATCTTATCTTAATTCAATTTATAACACTAGATCACACAACGTTTAAGTTCTGTTTTACTAGCATTAAGGAGGCATGCTGACTGGGACGAGAATGGTTCTTTACTGAAGAAATGGAAGACTGGATTTTATTTATACCCGAATGTCGCAAATATCAATTTTGCTGGTTCGCGCTGCAAAATGACGCAAGGCAGCGGGTGATATAGACGTAAACGGAACCATTGCTTATTTAAATCCATCGATTTAATCAGCGGATTCAACCGACAACTCTATAGTTCTTGCTAAAAAGGGGGTTTAGACGAGCAGTGAGATTTGATATAATGTGTCAAAAAGGTATGCCACATGATGATGTAAGTGGCGCATGCTAAATTGTCAAACATGAAAATGTTTTGGTCCTCCCTCTTTGTAACGAAAACGTTATTCCTAGTTTAGGGACGAAGTAGAACAGGCGGGGAAAGGGCACATGTTTTTTTGCAGGTTGAACGATTTTCTTAAATATTTACAAAGTATGAATTCTTCTTAATATTATATAATTGATGATGAAGTGATTTTTTCTTTGATGAATATTTCCAGATTGGTAAAACTGGCCTCGAAGTTTTCTGTATAGTGTACCATCCTAGAACAAGACCTTCTAATGTAATTATATATACGATACATTGTATCATATAATGCTTTGTTGCTGACTGTTCCGTGCTCACTCCAATGTTTTTTGTGAAGATAGGGGTTTCTTTAATCATCAATGGGGATTTGCTTTTGCAAAAGCCACCAAAATATATCTATATATATCTTTCTATTTCTAACTATTTTATTCCTAACGCCTTGCTTGGCAATAACTCACTTTTGGCTTTAGTGTTGAGTGTTCACCCAGGTGAGTAAGGCTATGGGTTCTGTCCCCAGGCCGGGACATACCAAAGTCCTAAAAAATGGTAGTTGGCATTCCCTGCTTGACGTTCAGTTTTACGGGTAATGGCAACAACTGGTTCACCTGTTGTCAGTATTATGTGACCGGGCGGGGTGCTGTGCTGGGTGACATTTAGTGAGATAGAACTATAAAGTCGGCATCAGATCCGCCCTATCACAAGGAGGCAGTTACACCGACATACCCTGTCTCAAGCGCACATACACACATGCACGTATACACAACACATAGGGGCACGTTCTTAAATGACCTTAGCTGTCAATAGGACTTTAAACAAAATAGAACAAAACCTAACCATAATCAATAAGCCTGAATTTGCGTACTAAGCAAATCAATAAATTAACATTGTATAGCTCTTTATTTTGTGATCTCGTAAAACTTCCCTATCACCTATACGCTGATTCATCCCAAAACATGCATTCAACCAAATTAATGTTAACCTCGAAACTGCGTTAAATGGGTCGTCTCCTGCATGTCGAGATTCACGTACTGGAGTTCCCTTCCATGTATTCTATTTTAAGCACGCGACCTTGACACGTGTGATGCATGCGCTGATAGGCTGATGCATACAGACGTGCATCAATTTATGACATGAAATGACCCGACTGGGAGTTGGAATCCTCATTGGAATGATTACGCTGGTGAAGTACAGTCACGCCTCTGTCACACAATGACAGCGCTTAATGTCCGTGAATGGTTTGGCTGCATTATGGTTGTCGCTGTTTGTCTCCATTTCGAGAACGAACACTGTCTCATATTAAGGGGATAACAGTGGATGCTATTAAAATAAATTCGCTCAATACGTCTCGGTAAAATGTTAAATTTTGTCATGGATCTTGTAAGAAAACGTATTTAAGAGTATGTGGAGAGGTAAAATATACTTTGGTTAGTTTGGTTTGTTATTCTATTAACAGCTCTGGTCATTTAGGGACGTGCCAGGTTTTTGTTATAGAATATACAACTAATACCTTAAAGTCAACGCACGAGGAAACAGCACACACCATATCATAAAACCAAAATGAAATACACCGCAGCGTAATGACGGTAAGAGAAATCATGTTTACCGAAATTCAACTCAAAGGGACAAAATTTACTTTAGCATCAACACACAAGGACAAATCATATATCATATTGACAAACTGCAAGAAACAAAATATACCACATCGTAAAGACACAGGGAGGACATGTATTTTAAAATAGCACAGAGCCTGATAATATTATATGACAGTGTCAACACACAGGGACGAAATATACTAAAGCGTCTTTATTTACAGTATTATGTCTAAACCTTAACGATAAAAACAATATATACTGAAGAGCTAGCAATCCTCATGTACTATTGCATCATCAGACACATCAATGTTATTCAAGGAGGTACGCTCACTATCGCTCTCTGCACCCCTGGAATACGTCATAGCAAAATTGAATGACTAAGCGCTAAGCTTATACCTGTCCTTAGCAGATTACAGAGAAGCAACATCCGACTTCAAGGACATTTGGTTTTACCTGTGTGCGACCGACAGTTTCTTTTGATGCACATCAAAGGAATAAACTAGTATTCTTGTCTCATCACCAAGGTGCTACACACTGAGCTTTCGATTTTGCTATGACATATTTTAGGAGTGCAGATATCGAAATCGATAAATAACTGATAAAGATTTTGTCATAATTGTTGACTACAAATTATAATGGTTAAAACCCTTACTAGCTCTCTATTTGGAGGATAATACAATTGGTCTGTTTAGAAAGTGGGCATTGTATCAGGTCGAAAGAACAGCGAAGATAAATCATCCGCGTAATACAGGCCCCATAGTTATGGTACGGATATATCCATTGTTATTCTATGAAAAGTCACCACAGTCGATATTTGAATATTCGTTTTCCAGATTAATTTTTATAACTTAACCTAACTAATCAACCCTGAAATTTTATAATGAACTAGTCCAACCAACTATTCCAACCTTTGAATATGAAGGCTTCAAATGTGTCTTCAGGGGTGATTGAACTTAAATCTGGTATCGAAATATCTGGATTAAAATTGCAATGTAAATTGTATCTATAACTGAAAATTACACCTTCATCTACTAGATCATTAATGTGAAGTATTTAAAACCCGACATCGATTTTGCATTCACTGAATCAAACAAGTTATATTATAATCAATACAGTTCGAACCATGATTTACAATATCGTACTATACTACACTAATCGATGATAATTGAACTTCCCCGTCCAATGAAACCGTTTATATATTAACTATTAAAACCTTGGCAAACACGTGTGGACATATTACTGTATTATAATTGATAATGAACTATGCAGTATGAACTAATTGATGAAGATTGAACCCTCTCTTCCAAACGAACCGTCTTCTCTGTCGTCCAATCGAACCGTCTTACATACTCTTTATGACTTACCACACACGTGTTGGTAATTATAAATTTAAATACTTGGAATGCCTGTTACGAACCCTCACTTTTCCTTGTACTCTCATTGTTAATGAGTCGTGCAAATTTCCTCCGGAGGGGGGCATTAGTATGATAAATATAATCACTTGGTTTGTCGTGGGTTAAGGTCTTCGGGGAGTAGAACTTAATAATCTGAACATTTATATTTCTGTATTGGACAGACTAGTGATAATGTTACATGAGTCATGAATGGCTTATGAATGGCCATGCATACTCAGTGAATATAATTCCGGAAAAACAGCCAACCGTTTGCCATTCATGAGCAAACATCCATTCAACCAAACTAGCCGATGTTGACATGCGTTTGTAAAGCTTGTTCATGCAATTTTCGCCAGAGGGCGTCAAAATTCTAACCTCGTCTCTCCCCTGTCTGCATGTTGCGAAAGCGGTTCGATTGGTATGAGACATTAATGCATATAAATTGTATAATAAGTGTAGGTGTTTGATATATTAATTTGACATGATATACTGTATAACATGAGATGTTCGTCGTGTATAAACATTCGTGGTTGCTATGGAACAACGAACATAAAAACAACGAATGTGAATGATACAAGTGTCTACTGTTTATTAATAAAGGATATCCACGAAAATTTGTACCACGAAACGATCTTACTGGCGTCAAACCACGAAGGAAAGTATCCACGAACATTTTATGTTATACAGTATTTTATTTTGCATCGGTATCGTGCTACTAATATGAGTATGTTTTAACAGACAATTCTCCTGAGTAATACAATGCACCTGTTTGAAGGATCTTTTTACAAACATGCAGGATGATCAAGACTCCGGACAGGTTTCATGGTGGCCCCTGTGATGAAGCATTGTGAGGGAAACTTTACAAAAAAACACCCACATCTAATGTTAAATAGGTGGTTTTTGAACTTTTGGTCGCCACAATACAAGTGTAGATCCTCCGACCAATACTGTGTCCTTCCTTAGTAGGACTGATACCTTTCATGTGTAATTACACCTGTACCTGGGGTCACGTGATATTTTTGGGGTTAAAACTTTGGAGCGAATCAGCTCCTTGGAGCAGCTCGTCCGATATAAAGTCGGAAAAGAGAGGGAGCAGCTCATTCCCAAGCTTTTGCCAACATTCCTCTGGGGTATTTTGCAACCAAATTCAATGCGATATAGCACATAATGATTATTTATCTGCAATCTTATTTCAGAATAATAACAAAGAATGCAGTTGTATACTTATATCTGTATTGCATTTTGACAGTTATTTTGTTCCAATTTTTATATATTCCTTCTGATGAAATTTTCTATAAAAACACAACCACATGACTTGAATAGATATAGCATGGTAAAAAGGAATAACACAATTTCACTGCAACATACAGCCCTTTTAGAAATCATCGGTAATCCTAAGGGCCGAAAACTTGGACTTCCTAATTTGTCTAAACTACTGTTGAAACAGTAGGGGAGGTGCGCCAAACGCCTGAATTATATGAACTTCAAAAAGTACAGAAGTATTTGTTATTTTGAATTAATAATAAATAGCGTGTGTTTATTGTGAACCATACCACTACTCAAATTAGAAAATAGTGGTCTTCAACGTTACGCTCAACCTCGGTGGTGAAGAAATCCATCAGCAGGAGTCTTCCATCATGTATCTTGAAACATGAACCTAAGACAAACACATGGGACTGTACCTTAAAAGTATGGTACTAGATAGAGCATCCCGAAAATTACTTGTGGCTGTATCAAGTTTCACGTTTTAGTTTGGTTTGGTTTAATTTTGTTTCACGTCCTTTTAACAGATAAGGTCATTTAAGGGCGTGCCTCCATTTGTGAAGTGTATGCGTGCTTGCGTGTGTGTATGCATGAGACGAGGTGTATTGTTGTGCTTGCCTCCTTTCGATAGCGCGGATCTGATGCCGACTCACTGAATAACCATGCCGAAGGCACCAAGCACATCATTCCACCCGGTCACATTATACTGACAACGGGTGAACCAGTTGTTGCCATTCCCTTAATTGCTGAACGTTAAGCAGGGATTATAAGCGGCGTTAACAACTACCATCGTTAAGGACCGTGGAATGTCCCAGCCTGGGAACAGAACCCCTTGCCTTCCTTAACTGAGGAATTGCTCAACCTTCAAGCCAAAAGTGAGGTGTTGCCAAGCAAGGCGCTAAGAAATAAAAGATAGTTTGAAGTAGAAAGAAAGATAAATATCCCAAATATTTCAATTGGTGCAGCAGTTTATTTTGTCGCTTTTATGTCCCCAAATAGAGGACACCATATCAAATCCCTAATTCTGTTACAATAAATGGAACGTGGCTTTACAAGGGTTATATAGGGACAAGGCTTGCTGCATTAAATAATAAGTTTGATTTGTTTTATTACATGATATTTCGTAGAGGCAAATTGTTGTCAACTTCATGCAACTCGAAGAATACAAAAATCACTGATTTGTAAATCCTTTGACGTTTTGATTTCCGCCAGGGTCATATGAACACAGTCGGGTAACGAGATGTCGACGAACGAACGGAGAATGGAATGGATACCCATACTAAGTATTGCAATGGACACCAATTTCCTCCTAACAAAAGAAACAGCGAGACAAATCCCGACAGTGCTAGGGAGGGGATATAACTCGCCTTGAGCGCCATACATTGGGATATAACAGGCCTATTATTTTTAACGGAACAGTCTTTGGGTCAAAGCGCATGTACATTGTCCGTAACCTATAACGATTTTGCTCCTTATCCACCTAGTATAACAATCGATTGATCAATATGTCTTTTTAATATTCGAGAATGGCTGAACTTCTACTTAGATCACCAAAAGGATTGACGTCACAACTTCACTTAAAGTATTGTAAACTTAATCTCTACCCTTAACGCACACCAGGGGCTTCCCTTTGATTAAAGGTAGTTAATAAGGGGTAATTAGGCAAGTTCTTGCGTTAACTTGTAATAAATTTCACTTTTCAGCTCATTGTTGTACACAGATAATGATCGAAGGCATGCCACCTAGTAACTGAATATTTTATCCTCAATCAAAACAGAGTTTGAAGGAAAATGTGATCGAGAATGTCGATGTTTGAACAAGACCACTGAAAAAGTACAAGAAGAATAATACTTCGAGATGATCATATGAGCATTTTGATATCACACCCCATATCAGCCCGAGAGACCTGATATCAGCCAGAGGGCCGAATGCCCGAGGGCTGATACTAGGAATCGAGTGCTGTTTTGGGGTGTGATTACAAAATGGTCATATCATAAACTTTTTATCATACTTTTTATTATACTTTTTATCATACTTGTTATCATACTTTTTAAAACCTTTCAAAAATCAAAACATACACAAACAAATATTTCTTTATTTTATTTATATTCATAAAAATGGTAACAAAAACAATGATGTATATAAACAAAACAGTAACAATTATACGTAAAAGTCAACATTTCAAAATTCCCAAATTCCTACAAAATGATATGGTTTTTAAAATCTGGGGCNGAAATTTTAGACTTATAACACATACAAAAAGGGTGTTATTATTAGCAAACATATGATAACAGGTGTTACGGAACGTTAAGCATATTCTGCATTATCTATGACTCTTGCTATGTAAGTCTAGGTCAAATCAAAGTTATGTCACGTCCTTGCATCGAGAACCATGTTAGTGACAACAAAACCACAAGGCATTACAATGGGCATAGATAAATAATTCAGTGTACATTTATACATAAATGAAACTTTGTTGAATTGTGAAAGTGTTATCTATCTTTCACGTAAATAAAGCCTTTTTGGTGAAAACAAACAGCCTGTTATAAACATGTATTTATAGCAAATTTCACACGGGATTCGTATCTATCCATAAATCTTTCCTTCGTTATATCAGCTTCCTTACGTCGATTTTATACCGCACTATTATATAATTGCTAATGTTCCATTCGTAAACACAACAGATAACAACAAGCCTGCCCATCATGTGCAGTGAACCAGAACAAAGGCAATCAGTGTGTTAACGTCGGTAACCAGTTGCGTCCGTATGAGCGCGTTTGAATTATTAAGGATTGTACCATACATACCTCGTTTCCATTGTTTTGTCGTGTTAAGAAAAAAAAAACGGCGGATGTGAATTTCTCATTTACATTAAATCTACATTTTTCCCTCCGAGGATGTCAAATCGCTTGGTGCGAACCCGTAAATTATTGACAGGACGAGATATCAGGTGCAAAGACACAATACATAGCAATACGATAGATTTTTATTGTTTTAATCGTAAACAACACACCGGACTCTCCCTTTTACAAGAGAGAAAACTCGATAGGAATCATAATTATGTCAGGTAAATCACCGTGTTTCTATAACATAAAGCCATACACCGTACCATGTAACGGTTTAATCTACAAGATAGCGGCTGTATGTTTGTAGGCTAATATTGATGTTAAATGTCGGACTGCACATTCAATGGAGTGACGATACAGCTTCCATCTAAACGTTAACTGACTTTCGGTTACGCTCTTATCTCCATCAGAAGCTGTGAAATGTAATTTTTATATCAATCAAATGTGTATTCAATTTATCTTGAGGATGACTTATTGCTTGAATGTCTGTATATTGATCGCTAGCAGCAAGCTATATTAGCAATTGACAGCGCATCCTATCCCAAGACTAAGCTAGAGCTGAACACGTCCGCAGGTTTTAGTGGCCGAATCGAACTTCATTAATCCAGCGTGTGTAGTTTGGTGAAAACATTCCGTAGTTGTAGTAAAACAACTTAAAAGTGACTGGAGGTATTTGAAGCAGTAACACTTTTCAAATTTCTGCTCGGCGTAAGAAACTGTCTTGCTTAGTGACAGAGCAGACAAGCGTCCCGGCGAAGTTTGAAAGTTTTACACGGAAAGGTGACTTCGATACAAACGTTCTTAACGCGGAATTTCATAGCTGGAAAAATAAGGTAAGTCAAAACCAGTATTGCAATATTTTATTGATTAACATTTCTCATTTCGTTTTCAGTTTGATTTATGACAATTTGTGGTCTTTTCATAATAAGCATAACAGCAAAGCGAGGAAATAGCCATTCAGCGATACATTGGCGAACCAAGTTCGAATTCACATCAAGTGTTTGGTTAACAATCAAATATTAGAAATATGGAACTTTTATTAAGCAAACAACAGTAATATTTTACTGATTAATATGTGCTCAGATAGCGACAGTCCCGTCTTCACTGCGACTACATGTACCATAGTTGAGTTTCAAAGAGTTTCACCCGTCATATTTGTTACCTCTATGACATAATACGGGGCTACTCATAGAGGCCACATGGACGGTGTTTCATGTTTATTTTACAAATCTACTTGTACATTATAGATATATATATTTCATCAAATTAGATATAGTTGGTTTTAATTTGAATGTTATACAGCAAATATCATGCAGTAACGTGCCTCCGTGTGTGTAATGCATGCGTGCATGTTCATATTTACATTGTTAGCTTGAGGCAAGGTATGTTGGTGTAAAAGATATGCTAAACAAAACTTATTGACTCATTCATCCCTGAAGGCGCAGTTATACTCCTCCAATTCAAAGGTTGGAATAGTTCATTATGACAGTTTAGGGGTAAATTAGTTAAATGGAGCATACTACATTAAACCATCAACAAATCATGCACCGAACATTACTGGACTCGAGTATATTCAACTCAATCATAAACAATACTAAACGCAAGCATAAACGTACTAACCAGGAACATGCATATGCACAACATAAGCACAACTAGTGACCAGCACAGCCATAAGAAGAACTCTACATATGTGTAAGTAGTTATATTAAGCATACTACCACCGTAAAAGAACCCCACACACACATTTGCATTACTCACCACGCGAAAAACAAAACCTTTCTCAGCATATGAATAACTATTGTTTAACGCATTTTGTGACATATCACAAATATGTGTTGTATAACACTTCAGTTTGTCTTGGTCACACTTTCGTGGTGTTTAAAGTATGATTAGCCATAGAACATACGACGGAAGCAAGCGCTATGCAGCATGGTGTTTGTATGATTTTTATTACTGTGAAATCACTAATTTTCGTGGAGTTTTTATATTCGTTGTTTTGGTGGATAATCTTCATCAATGAATGTTTATGTGTACGAAGTAATTACAAGTTTGACATAAAGCTATTCGCCGTCGAGTGGGTATTCGTTATCAACGAATCAATGTTTATTATACCCTCGAAATGGTGTTTTGTCGGCAAAACACAAAAATATCTGTTTTCACAATATTAAAATGCAAAAGGAGCAGCTATTGTATTGTGCTATAACAGTACAATTATATAACGTTGCGATCGTATATCATACAATAAAATATAATCAAGTGGAGGAAAAACATTGACTCGCACGATGATTATTAGCAAACCGACGTGAATTGGATTGCTTATTCAATATTAGGCTAGCTTAATATTCGAATTCGACAGACATTGTTAGAACTATAATTGCTGCTTTTTAAATAGTTTGTTTTTAATATGAAACCAACTTCAAACTAAACAGATATATTCGAAATGAGTAATCACGTGTCATCAATTGGAACAAATAGTTGAAGCATATCAGATAATGATTGAATTGCATTTGTTCAATATGCATTACGGCATGAACAATGCAAAATGCCGTTCAATACATATATTTACATTCGAAGTTTTATAGTTATTATTGATCTGAATAAAGGTATGCCCTTACATTGTTTTTATTGCAGTATCTGTGTCATCAGTGCAAATGAGATCCCTTGTCAGTATAATGTGACCGGGCGGAATGCTGTGCTTGGTGCCTTCGGCATAGTATTTCAGTGAGATAGCACTATAAAATCGGCATCAGATCCGCGCTATCACAAGGAGGCAAGCAATACAACATACCCCGTCTCCTGCATACACACACGCAAGCACGCATACACTATACACACATGGAGACACGTCCTTAAAGGACCTAAGCTGTGAATAGGACGTTAAACACACATAAACAAAATAAAACCAAACCAAACCAAACCTCTCTTCTAATTATGAAACTTAGCGTCTAGATTATCGGTTTACCTGTCTACATTTCCCTCGAACTAAAACGACATAGATGCCGAGATGTATTCATTACAATTTGCATATTATTGCCGTATCCTGGACTTTGTGACATACCGTATAGCAGGAAATTTTCGCGGTTATGATATTTTTGCGATTTCAGTCATTAGTTTTGTTTGATTACCCTTACCACGGACTTTGGCGCTTGGTACATATAGTTTTGGTTAAAAAATATTGGGTATGTACGGGCTTTGAAACTTGTTGTCTCAATGTTATGTATCATTGGTTGCCCTTGCCCTATACGTTGGCACTTTGCACACGCTCGTTTGGTTTATAGGGTTATCTTTCCCAAGACTCTGAAACTGAATGCCTAGATATTGAGTTTTTTCGTTACCCCTACCGCGGGAGTTGCCTCTTTGTGAGTAGAGCTTTGGTTTATTTGGATATCTTCCCTCGGGTGGCCTGATAACAGTTGTTTGTTTACCCCTACCGGGACGTTAACAATAGGTGAGTAGACGTTTGTCTTATCTTTCCTCGCGGTGCCTGATAAGAAAAAATATGGTTACCTTTACCGTGAAATTTGAAACCAGAAGCCTGGATTACAAAATTTACCATTTCCCTTTAACTTTGACACACGGAACCTAAAATGTTTTATTTGTTACCAGACCCCTGTCTTGGCCCGAACTTTATTTTTAGATACATGTACTTAGAGCTTCGGCTCGTTTGGTAACTGTCTTTGGGCATTGACATTTAATTTTGCTTTGGACACTGACACCAAGAACCCATGCACATACTGTGTTTTGGAGCATTCCCCATATATCGCGAACGTTCTAGACGCTAATAAGAAGGTTCTAGTTGGAACACACCAAGTACACAGGAATATAATGTGTTTGGATACCTTGCCCCAATTTTATGAACCGGTTCTAGACGCTAAGACGAATGTTCTAGCCGGAAGACACCAAGTACCTAGGAATATAATGTGTTTGTAATATCTTGCCCCAATTTTATGAACCGGTTATAAACGATAAGACGAAGGTTTCTAGCTTGAACAGGAGGTCACTGTTGTTCGACTCTTATAAGGCGAAACGTACTGGTCACGCAAGCTCCGTGTAAAGTACACATCACCGTAGGTAGTTCACACATATACATGTACCAAACATTGATTCCCATCCTACCTATCTGTTGCGATTCTTTTCTTATTTCACCCCATTCACAGGTCCTACGTGTGATTATTGCAAGATTAATTATATATATAAGTACATTATTGATCTAAACTATGCAAAAACAGCGAAGTAATGGATCCGAGATCGGAAAAACTGACACTTATTCACCGTCTATGGGTCACAACGTGGCCTACATCCACACAACATACCGTTCAATTTTCCGAACTGTGTCGGCCTCTGATTAATGAAAGGCAATGTAAGTTGACTATCGATAAAGCATTTGTCACTTTGAACAAGTGCCTAGGTGTTGAAACATGGTAGGCATGGTAGAGGTACATTGTCATTTATGTTCTTATCGAGTGCCAAAGTACAGGTTTTGCGTATACACCCCAGCCCAATAATTGTATACGACTGTAGGTGCATTTTTCAATCTTCTGATGCAGTGATGAAAATACTTACAGAATTGTTTTTTACCGGGTTGTAATTTTCAAAAAGAAAAATCGCGAAAATTAATACTCGTGAACTCAGCGGTTTAATATATATCTCGTGTTTAGGGAAATAAGGGGACATTAAAGAAATAAAGAATAAACCTGCTGTACCCAACTGCATTGGTATCGTTAGAGGCGACTAATGTGGGGTCCATGTAGGATCGAGGATCGAGGAGAAGTACACATGTAACTGTTTGTATATATTTCTGGCGTCTCCATTCCCCTTAGCGGATTACGTAAACGTTATATATGTGCCCCTACAGCAGCATTTTTAATTGTGCATATCCTGTTTGAAGGATAGGGATAGCTGTGTACTTTGTGAGATTTTTTTTGGACATAAAATATCGGCACTTGACCTAGTGAACGGACTATTTAGTCTTCCGTAATACACATTGTATCACCATGCGCAAAAACACTGTGGTGTAAACTGGACATTCCCTATTTTGGATTGCTGTTTCATCGGCGTGCGTTCCAGCGTGGACATGTTGGTATGTGGAGTCGCTGATGCGTCGTTGCAGTTGTATATGTTTGCACCATAGCGATATCTGTAAACCATAATCATGTCACGACTGACAGATCGCTATGCACTGTGGGAGATTACATGGGCTATAAATCCAGCATCTGTCCCGGTTAATTGACGCATTTTCAGTAACACACTGCCCGAATTACCTTTACACCGCATTTAAAATCAATACAAAAATATCTGGTTGTGTATGCCGTGTGCACTTTAATCCCCGTTGTTTTCAATTAAACTGATTTAAAAAAAATGAATGCCGCTTATTAATTTGATGGCATGATCTCTGATTGTAACACAACAATTAAAACTGATGTTCATGCGGTATAGTGTTGTTAATATATAAGGAAATACTGGTCTATTTTTAGTTGTATCAGAGGTATTCAACGTTGAACGGTTAAGAAGAGTTCTGTATACTGTGAAGTGAAAAGTGATAAATTCACAATTTATTTCGAAAAACGGTGTGAACATGCTTTCATTATATTCCTTTTTCACAGTCCAAATCACATGTGTGCACTGTGACACTTCATACATTGTAACATTTGTTTCTGTTGGTCTGTAAATACATACCACTTTTCACACAAACCAAAAAAAACAATCTCACGACACTCCACTGAAAACACAGACCTACGTATCCCACCTAAATACATTCCACCGAACACACTAACCGGACCCAGGCGGTTATACTGTCCTCACAAACCCCAACATCCGAGATAACACTGTACTAGGGAATCAAATCAAATATTCAGACTAACGTGGTTAAAGTTAGCACACCGTCCAAAGCAGCTGAACTAACAAGGTGCTACAAACACACACACGAAAGTATCAGAAACAACAACATTACACTTTATGCAAAATAAATGTGCCGACTTACAAACAAATTTTCGTACTTACGAGTTTGTACTGTATGAAAGAAGCATCCGGAATAACAAGGTTTAACTGTACACACAAACCAAAATGTCCGGACTAACAGGACTTAATTGGACACACAAACCGAAATGACCCGACTTACATGGTTAAACTGTATACAGAAACCGAAATGTCCGGACTAACAAAGTTTAACTGGACAAACTAACCGAAATGTCAGGACTAACAAGGTTTAACTGTACACACAAACCAAAATGTCAGGACTAACGAGACTTAATTGGACACACAAACCGAAATGACCCGACTTACAAGGTTAAACTGTATACTGAAACCGAAATGTCCGGACTAACAAGACTTAATTGAACACACACAACGAAATGTCACGACTAACAAGGTTAAACTGAATACAGAAACCGAAATTTCAGGACTAACGAGGTTTAACTCGACAAACTAACCGAAATGTCCGGACTAACAAGGATTAACTGTACACACAAACCAAAATGTCCGGACTAACAGGACTTGATTTGACACACTTAACGAAATGTCCCGACTAATAAGGTTAAACTGTACACATAAACCAAAAGGTCCGGACTAACAAGACTTCATTTGACACACAAACCTAAATGTCCGGACTAACAAGGTTTAACTGGACAAACTAACCGAAATGTCTGGAATAAGAAGGTTTTACTGTATACACAAACCGAAAAAAATCCGAACTAATAAGGTTTAACTGGACACACTAACCGAAATAACTGGAATAACAATGTTTGATGGATACACTTACCAACATTTCCGGATTAACAAGGTTTAACTGGACCCACTAACCAAAATCTCCGGAATGACAAGGGTTTACTGTATACACAAACCACAATGGCCGGACTTGCATGGTTTAACTGGACACACTAACCGAAATGTCCGGACTAAAAACGGTTTCATTGTATACACAAAATGTCTGGACTAACAAGGTTTATAAGGAAACACTGACAGAAATGTCCGGAATAGGAAGGTTTTACTGTATTCACAAACCGAAATGTCCGGACTTACAAGCTTTAACTGAACACTCTAACCGAAATGTCCGGACTAACAATGTTAATAAGGAAACACTAACAGAAATGTCCGGAATAGCAAGGTTTTACTGTATACACAAACCGAAATGTCCGGACTTACAAGGTTTAACTGGACACTCTAACCGAAATTTCCGGACTAACAATGTTAATAAGGAAACACTAACAGAAATGTCCGGAATAGCAAGGTTTTACTGTATACACAAACCAAAATGTCAAGACTAACAAGGATTAACTTTATACACAAGCCAAAATGTCATGACTAACAAGGTTTAAGTGGACACACAAATCGAAATATCTGGACTAACAAAGGTTTACTGTACACACAAATCAAAATGTCTTGACTAACAAGGTTTAACAAAAATATCCAAACTTAAAATATTTAACTGTATTAAAAAAACGAAATGTCTGGACTAACAAGGATCCTGGACCTTGTAGGTCCGAACAATTTGGCTTGTGTTCAAAATAAAACTTTGCTTTTCCAGAAACTTCAATGTGTGTGGACAGTAAATGTTTGTAAGTTCGGATATTTTGGTTTGTATATACAATAAAACATTGTTTATTGTAAAAACGTGTTAGTCCGGATATTTCGGTTTGTGTAAACAGTACAATCATGTTAGTCCGGAAATTTTGGTTTATTTATACAGTACAAACTTTGCTGGTTCGGGCATTTTGGTTTATGTATACAGTACACACTTTGCTGGTCCGGATATTTTGGTTTATGTATACAGTACAAACTTTGCTGGTTCGGATATGTTGGTTTATGTATACAGTACAACCTCTTTAGACCGGATATTTTGGGTTATGTATACAGTACAATCTTGTTAGTACGGATATTTAGGTTTATGTATACAGTACAATCTTGTTAGTACGGAGATTTCGGTTTATGTATACAGTACAAACTTTGCTGGTCCGATTTTTTGGTTTATGTATACAGTACAATCTAGTTAGTAAGGATATTTCGGTTTATGTATACAGTACTAACTTTGCTGGTCCGATTTTTTGGTTTATGTATACAGTACAATCTTGTTAGTACGGATATTTCGGTTTATGTAAACAGTACAATCTTGTTAGTACGGATTTTTCGGTTTATGTATACAGTACAATCTTGTTAGTACGGAGATTTCGGTTTATGTATACAGTACAAACTTTGCCGGGTCGGATATTTTGGTTTGTGTATACAGTACAAACCTTGCTGGTCCGATTTTTTGGTTTATGTATACAGTACAAACTTTGCTGGTCCGATTTTTTGGTTTATGTATACAGTACAAACTTTGCCGGTTCGGATATTTTGGTTTGTGTATACAGTACAAACCTTGCTGGTCCGGATATTTTGGTTTATGTATACAGTACACACTTTGCTGGTTCGGATATTTTGGTTTATGTATACAGTACAACCTCGTTAGTCCGGAATTTTTTGTTTATGTATACAGTACACACTTTGCTGGTCCGGATATTTTGGTTTGTGTATACAGTACAAACTTTGCTGGTCCGGATATTTTGGTTTATGTATACAGTACAATCTTATAAGTCCGGATATTTTGGTTTATGTATACAGTACAATCTTGTTAATCTGGATATTTCGATTTATGTATACAGTACAAACTCTGCTGGTCCGAATATTTCGGTTTATGTATAAAGTACAACCTTGTTAGTCCGGATATTTCGGTTTAAGTATACCGTACAAACTTTGCTGGTCCGAATATTTGGTTTTTGTATACAGTACAATCTTGTTAGTCCGGATATTTTGGTTTATGTTTCCAGTACAAACTTTGCTGGTCCAAATATTTTGGTTTATGTGTACAGTACTATCTTGTTAGTCCGGATATTTTGGTTTATGTGTACAGTACAATCTTATTAGTCCGGATATTTTGGTTTATATATACAGTACAATCTTGTTAGTCCGGATATTTCGGTTTATGTTTACAGTACATGTACAAACGTTGATAGCTCGGATATTTCGGTTTAAGTATACATTATAATTTTGTAAGTCCGGATATTCCGGTTTGTGTATACAGTACAATCTCGTTAGTAAAATTTTATTAGCCGGGACATTTCCGTATGTGTGTCCGAACCAAACCGAAACATCCGGACTTACAACATTTCACTGTAAATAAAACCTTGACATAATGCCTGGATAAAACGCCATATCCTTATATAGCACCAAAGGATCGCTCGAACAATGTTGGCAAATGTATTATGACGTTCACTGTACATAAACAACGTATTGCTATGACTAAATGTAACTTGTTGTTGTTGTTGTTGACGACAACGACGATTATGACGATGATTATGATGACGATAGTTGTGATGTTATCGGTATTGATGTTGACAGTGTTGTTTTCAAGGAATTAAAACACGGAAACAAATCAACAATTCAATTACTCTTTTTTTTATTATTTTTAACAATTGAAAAATAACATAACATTGACGTAATAAAAATACATTTTGGAACAAATTTCAATATTCGTATATACAATGTTCTCGTAGAAATATATGAATACAAAAAATGTGTTCATTTATGTAATTGGTAATAATCACATGTATTTCTATGAAAGATATTTAAAAACACAATATCACATTTTGACAGACTGGCATATACTTGTTGATATCTAGACTAGCATTTAACCCAGATTCAAAGACTTCGCATTTACATTTATCATAGTATACATAACATATTTCAGTATCAATCTTATAAGTATAATGGACATATCTTTCTTTATTCACCAATAACATTCTATAAAAATAGGGCACCATACTGAAGCTTGAATTATTTTACAATAGAAAAATTAATAAAACTTAATAAAAATAAATAAATTTGGCGATGAGAGACAAAAGTTATTGACGAGTGCAAAACTAAATAACATATTGGCACACGTATTATATATACATACACATGTATCATAATACAATTTAGGAAGCATTTTCGAGGCGGGAAAAATACCGATCTGAAGTAAGTCTATTGTACATGTAAAATGGAACTGTTCCGCCCCATTTTTCCTTTTGTGCGCTCTCATATTGTTATATATGCACTCGTTTTCTAAATAGGAACTTTATAGAATACATGCTCAAAAACTAACAATTAGAATGCTGTTCGTCTTGACTATTGTGCGGTTCACAAAATAGAACTTAATACTTAAGATATCGGCTTTAGCACGTGTATTTCATACAAATGTCATTTAGATAGCATAGCATCCATATATACCTCTCTTAAACGAATTTCATAGGCGAGTTGTCTCTCTTATAACCAATTGGCTTGTTTGTTTGATTGGTTTTTTTTTGTCATTTCGTTCCTCGAATTTCATATCAGCACAATGATTTTTGAATACATGTGTGGTTGCTTCCATAACTGTAAACACTTCGGACAGAAAAGTTTTCACTTGAAGCAACATTGCCGTTAATTCCGAACGTCGAGTTTTGCATCAATGGCGGCACAATGTTAAAATATACCAATCCGTCCAAGAAAACAACCAGCAAGAAACAGATGAATGACGTAATCATCAAATTTCGATGACAAAGTCTACGGGTACGGAACGAGGTTGTGCATCCCAGTGACGTCAAGATGACGTTATTATCTGGGCGGGTAATGACTCCGGCCACAAACGATAAGATGAATGCTGTATATTTCATTCCGTAACTAAAAGCACTGGTTTCGGGCATATAAACTGCTATGCAGAAAATATAAAGTGGTCCAAACATTGCACGAATATCCTGCAATTTGTTTTTCAGCCAAATCGGTTTCCGAATAAACTGTGGAACAGCAAAGAAGAGGACTCTCATCCAGTAGGTAACCTCCACCGGAAGTAATTGGTTGATGATGTTCCATCTTGCGTCTAACAGCATGAAAACGAATAGCAACACATCCTGTTTTAAGGGCACATGTCCGCTTTGACGAAGGAAAGCACAGCATATAATCCCCGTCAGTAATAACCCCTTCATCAGACGAGGTTCAACTGTATCGTTCGCGTAGTCCAACAAAATCCCTTCATGTGCAAAAAGTACCACTGACGGCAACAGTTCTTTCTTGAATGCTTTTTTGTAAAAAACAGTCGCTGCAATGGCGTAGAAGAAACAGGCCGAAGCGTCTTTAGCAACGGTGAAAGCGTTCTCGTGCTGTTCTTGTTGGAGGCGTTCACAGATTTCTCTTATACTTGATAATAATTCCATAATGAAAATATGTTTTATATCGTTCTGCAGTTATGTGTCGTGTCTGAGCGTATCAGAAACAATTCGTTAACTAAGTATGTTAGGCAATGTACAGGTATTTATACAGTGTACGTCATATAACGCACGAGACTTATTCTATTTTTAATAATGACATGGAAGTTCCCAAACTATTTCTGAAATCAAGTAGTTTTCGTTTTGGTTTTAACATACGGCTTCTGTAACACTTGTTTTCTCGAAACTGATACCGAAACTGATCAATGTACAGCACACTACAAGACCATGCTATTTTAAGTAACACCTGGGGAATCCCCGTTTTCTATAAACTGTTAAACAGATGTTAAACATAGACCGTGTCCTTTACCTACATGCACAGTGTAGATAACACACATGTAGGTATGTATATACACTGTAGCTTGACATGTGATTTATGTACGTGTCATTTTCACAGACATGATTGCTATGCAATGTTCTATCTAAAATAAATTGGATTTAAGGTCAAAATCAATAACGCTATATGATCCGCTGATCGGCTTTTAAAAACCAAGGTATTGTAAAATTTAGCTAAAATGAGTTTAAATTCAAAATCACTGAACTTTAAATTTAGTATGGGATATGTGTTGTATGTATGTGTGTTCTTTAACAGTATTTCACAAATTCAATGCCAGTTAGGATATACTTATAATACACAGTACAGTGTATGTACAGAACTGCAGTATGTTCATAATCGCAAATATCGATTCACGACACAATACCGTTATACAAACATTACGACACAGTAAATACCGACGAAGGAGTACATGCATTGTTCTGGGCTGAAGATTTCCAATGAGAATATAGCTTAATATAGACGACCGTATACCAGCGCATGGCGTCGTGCATGCACATTGCATCATGCAAGGAAATCCCGGATACCTTTATTTGAGACAAGTTCAAACGTCAAAATGGTATGTACAATAGTATATCACATCATGACATCATACTTAAACAAATGTACATTCAAAACAATATATAATATTTGAACATAAAAAATATCGGCAAGCCACAACTGATTTAGTTGGCACTGCAGTAGAACATACATACATGTACACAAGTGTGTTTGAATTTGGAATTATTAATTGCAAGTATACACCTCGTACCCCTACCAACAACCCCGTCCCTCATACTACCTCCTAACCATTACACCTACCCTCTACCCTACCCCTACCCACAACACCTTCCTTTTACCACATACCACTTACCCCTAACCCTACCATCAACCCACTTCCTTCTACCCTCAAAAGTACCGCATACCCCTTACCCCTACCTTCTACCCTTACCACAACCAATGCCCCTCTACTTTCCTACAGATGTACATGTATCTTATACTTACCCCTTACTCCTTACTCTTCCCCTTTCCACAACCCCTTCCCTCTACAAAATACAGTGTACCCCTTACCCATCACCCCTACTATTTACCCTACCAACAACCCCAATTCATCTACCCGCTTATCTACCGCATACCCCCTTCCGTCTACTGTCTACCCACAATCCCTTCCCTTTACCTCATATATCGAACCCCTACTCTCTCTCCCCTACCCACAACCCCATTCCCTTTATCACATACCCCTACCCCTCACTCACAACCCTTCACCTCTCACATCCTATCGCACACACCTAACCCCGACCGTCGACCCCTACCGTCTACACTTACCCCTATTTACAGCCCCCCCCCCTTTTTACCA